>NC_142104.1:4172500-4435000 GCF_056152115.1 Neolamprologus brichardi | reverse complement strand
ATTAGCTTAATTGTTATATTTGATATATTAGTACTCTATATACAGAAAGGATTAATTAACACCAGACCAAGACTACATCATTTGGCACTGTGCTGAAATAAAGTGTATGTGCCTAATCCAGTGTTTCTCAAACTTTTTACATCGTTCCCCACATGGCGGGAAGAAATATTTTCACGCCCCATCTAAACCAAACAATGACAGAAAAGCCGAGCTGCAGCTTTATTTAGATCATAAACTCATTCACATGAATCCTTCAGTAGTTTTTGTTTTAAACAAACAACTTTCATTTCAAACAACTATTTGTAACTTTTGTCACTAGACTGCTTCATTAGTCTGCATCACTGTGAACATTGTCAAATATGGAAAAATACATTTCAGTCTTAGTCTTATAAAAAAAAAAGAAATCCAGAAACTTGTGAACAGAGGTGAAAAATATATAATGTATTGAGAGTTTAATACTAATCACTCTTAGTGGCTGCAGTGAGCCTGTTTTTGACTGCAGAGCTGTGGCGGGGCGTGGTCTGCGGCGCGGCTGTCGGGTAGGCGGACGCACCTAAACGGCATCCCCATTCATGCCTTGGCGGCTTAAAGCAGAATGAATCAGGTCCTGTTGTTGTTGATGATGTGTGTAGGCTGTAGCCGAAAAGCTGCACCCGCATGTGTATGTCAACTGCCGCAATAAAGAAGTGTACTGAAAAGTGCGGACATGTGCCAAATCAAACAACTTGTTTTTATGGAAATTGTTTAGACATTCACATTAGACGGATATCAACGAGAAAATCAGCAGAAGACTTGATGGTTATTTTTTTTCCCTCTGAATAATTTATCAGGCTTTTTGCTGTTTAACCTCACTCCATTTAGGAATGTATCAAATCTAATAATGTGCAACTTAACTCAAAGGTGAAAGGCACACACAGTCACTTTGCTTCCTTCGTCTCTTGGCTGTGTTGGTCTGAAAAGTGAATCGAGTGTCGAAATGCGGTCTCAATATTCAACTTCAACCATCCATTTGCTTAGCTTCTTATTCATTTTAGGGTTGCAGCTTGTCCAGCTTTTAATCAAGAGGCGGGGTACACCCTGGAGAGGTCGCCATCACATGTACTGCATACTGTTTATTCAAATACAGAATAATAGCTAAAGCACAGGTGTCGAACTCCAGGCCTCAAGGGCCGGTGTCCTGCAGGTTTTAGATGTGTCCTTGATCCAAAACAGCTGACTTAAATGGCTAAATGACCTCCTCAACATGTCTTGAAGTTCTCCAGAGGTAACTCTTAAACTCCAGAGTAATGAACTAATCATTTGATTCAGGTGTGTTGACCCAGGGTGCGATCTAAAACCTGCAGGGCACCGGCCCTCGAGGCCTGGAGTTCGACACCCCTGAGCTAAAGCATTCTAGCACACTAGCTAAAAAAGCACCAAGCTTATTCACATCTTCAGTGATATTTCACTTCTGAAAAAATATTACATTTTTCTACATCTATGAGAAGAAGGAACCCATGGAGCAGTTCAGACGCCAGAAGGAAGGTCATGGAGGGTATGCTGAAAGCCTATATTACTTTGAACTTTGCTTTTCTGTTCTTACTGATTGGCAGAGACAGCAGGAAGCCTTTTAAGTTGCATTTTCTTCTTCTTTTCTCGTTGCATTTTTTTCCACTGATTATTGTGTAACGTAGGTTCAAGTTAGCTAACTTGGCCAGTTTCCTTTTCTCTGTTGGTATTTTTAGCATCAGAAACTGTCCTTTGGCAGCATCCCCCCATTTCTGTGTAAAAACGGCCTATACCCTGTCTGGAGGCCTTTAGTTCAACCCTGTCTTTGTCTCTGGGGAGCGAGTGTGTATCTGTATTTTAGTTCGTATGCTCATGTGTGTCCTTGTGGATATGTGTGTAAGAGAGATTTAAAGCCTCTGTAATCAAAGCCAGAGAATGTGCATGCTTTCCCAGGCCCAGCTGACTCCTCTCTAAACCATTGCACCAGTACACTCTGGTCTACTGTGCCCTGCATTTTATTGGGTCCAAGGTTGTGGGCTGTGAATTACTGTATACATATGTGCACGTCTGTTTGTTGAGTAAGGAAGTTGGACTTCCTCTGTGATCATGAAGTAAGCTCTTTGATGCTGAGGTTCTTTGCCAAGTAGTGTCTAATCCTGGAGCAGGGTTGCTTTCTTGCAGGCTGTTCTGAACTCGGGTCAGTTTTTCAAGTTCTCAGGTCAGTTAATGGAACTTAATTATGCTTCATATTTGACTTTTTTTCGCATAGAAAGGAGATCAAATGGCAGGGATGGAAACAGATAAAAGAAACTGCAGTTTCAGGTGATGCATGTTAATATATTTCTTTGATAGAAGGGAATTAATGTGCAGGTGGACTACACAGAAATCGCCTATTATTTTGTTTACTTGCTTCTGCACATTCAAACCTGTGTTTGTGAATGTATATTCCCACATGTTAGGAAGCAAGAACTCTGAAAGAGGGGGTTTAATGTGTATTACTGAAAAATTGAGAGGAAGACTAAGACAGAGAGCAGAGATATAGAGATGGAAAAATGTAACCTTTTATTTCTGCAGCAATAATGCACATAGACACATCAGCTGTATCCTATTCCTTCTAAGCTAAGCTTCTGGCTCTAACCCATGACCTGTCTTTGTTGAACACAGATGCACTTTGGCTTTGACTTTTATTTTAGGGCACAGTACATTACTCCCCAGCTGTAGCTGCATTTCTGCAGTTGTGATGCCCTTAAGATGAGTGACATGGATAGCTTTTTCAGCGTATGCATTTCGTGCTGCAAGGCAACTATTTTTTGAAGTATAAGTTGATAAACTCTATATGGTTCAACAACTAGATAAGAAAAACCAAAACGGTACAAATCACATGTACATTTTGTATCCGAACTCTTACATTACACAGTTTGTCTACAGCCTCCGCGATCTCGTCGCATGTTAAAAACTGCTGCATTTGTCATTTTTCCTGGCACCTATCCACCAGTCATCAGTACGGTTTGCACAGTTTCACCACTGATGATGGGAGAAGTGACTTTTATTCCATAAATTCCATCTATGTAATGCAGAAGAGTTGCTTGTGTTGCCAGGGGTTCGTCAATCAAGTAGGTCAGCCACTATCACAGGCAGACTGCCATACCCTATTTCATTTTTCAAAATTAACAACAGCATGACTGATGCAGGACATGTGGAAAGTGCCTAATTACAGATCACATACAGAAAAAGGTGAATGTGCTAATTATAGTAAAGGCTATTTGAGTGCATAAGGCATTAATTCCTTCCTACAGCCTGTACATACTTATAGTTATAGAATATTCATAACATACTTCATACCGTGTACATTATAACATACCATAATAGTCCCATTTCTGTAACATACTTACATATCTATATTATTGCTAATATATATTGTAATATATCTATATCACTAAAGCACTTCTGGATGGATGCAAACTACATTTCGTTGCCCTGTACCTGTGCATGTGCAATGACAATAAAGTTGAATTCTATTCTATTCTATTCTAATTCTACCTAATCAGGCCCGAATAAGCTAAATTCATCAGAACTGTGTTGACATGGAAAGTTTAGTCAATCATTACATGTAACTGCGGTTGCTGTCAAAAACAAGAGCTGGAGTTTATGTGTCTTTTGTGAGTTATCTAATATAACTAATATCCATCTCAGGCATTTTTGGCCCCTTCTTCATAACTGAAATTAATTTTAATTTGTGATGGATTTTTTTTTTTGCTCTTTCTGTCAAACAGAACAACAACAGTTAATCCCAGCTGACTGGACATTTAGTGCTCTTACTCATTTCGGGACATAAAACCAAGTTAATAGAAATTCCTTGAACAGAAAAGGAGCTCTGCGGCCATCGCTTCGTGATGATTTCTTAATCTCGTGCAACTGGGGAGGACAATGACTGCTGTAAAAATCAGCTAGACTCAAGCAGAACATTGATTGCTCGGGTTCGTCTCAGCTGACACTCATCTGGGTCCTGATTGATGCATCTCTGGGGACGGCGTCTGATAAGCAGCTGCAGCATTAAACTGCACTCGGTTTGAGCATGATACAGTTTCTAAAACGTTTTTTTTTATTTTGTTAACATTTGATAATCTGTATTTATTAATACTTTTAAAACCAAACTACTATAGCAAAAAGACACCAAAAAATGAGCAGTTTACAGTTTAACACATCAGCCATGAACCATTTAAATGAAAACAAACACAAAAATGAAACAATAAAAAATATAAAAATAAATGAGGCAGGAAAGTGGGGAAAAAAGTATGTCTTAAAAAAGATTTAGAAGAGGGCATTGATCATATTTTCTCAGACTGTTCATTTTATAATGAGGTTAGACAGCAAATATTGTCAAGGAACAGATAAAAGATCTTCGCTCAGGAGACACAGTCTTCCACTAGGCTCATTAAAAAAATTAAAAGTTCAGATGTAAAACACAAAGGAAATAAAACATTTGTTGGAAATCATTAATAAGTAACCAGGCAACAGATATAAGGAAACTAAGCTAATGTATATAAAACATTTTTAGTTCTGAGTTTGTGCGTCAGTTCATCAGTGATCGCCTATCTTAGTCTGCCGTCATCATAGCTATTGCAGTTAGGGTAGAAAGATGTGTTTTGACAGGAAGTGACCTTGTCATGACCTTCTGACTGATGTCATAAATCCAGAGTGGGTCAGAGGTCAAAGCTAGAATGTACGTGTCACAGTTTCTGTCAAGTCAAAACATTTCTGACTGACAGCACAACTTGCAGTTCCAGGCTGAGCTTGACTTTATCTGACACGTAATTTGAGTTTGAACAAACCTCGTGGAGCTTGAATCAGGTAACAATGCTCATAAGCTGGGCACTTTAATTACTTATTAAATATCCAGTCTTACAAATTGAAATCATGTCATAACATGACAGAAGGGCTGTCCCAAGGGGCACCTCCAGAAGTTTTTCATAAGGATGGCCATATGGGGGCCAGTAAAAGTACTGGAGTGGCACATCCCGGGGGTGACGACGGGAAATCGTGAGGGACATACAAAGAGACACAAAGATTGTATATGCAGGAATAAATAAGAACTTAATGTTTTAACTCGTTGGCGGGTGTTTTCCTCTGTCTTGTGCTCACATTTATTAAAATTATTACCATATTAAACAGTCTTGCCAAGGGGGACCACTGGGGGGGGATTGAAGTGAAGAAAAAGAGACCTCTGTGTGGCGAGCAGGACCTTCTAGTGAACCAATACCATCCTTAAAATTAAAATTAACATTTTATTTACACAAATAATAAAAATAACTCATTCAACGATTTTCTGACGCTTATCCAGTTCAGGTTTCACGGTGGGGCTGGAAACTCTCTCAGCTGTCAGAACATGAGCTGGGATACACTCTGGAAAGGTCACAGGGCTAACACATAGAGACAACTCATTCACACTCACATTCACACCTATGGCCAATTTAGAATCGCCAGTTAACCTAGTTATGTCTTTGTGGGAGGAAGCCAGAGTACCCAGTGACCACCCACGCAGGCACATGGAGAACTTGCTAATTTCACACAGAAAGACAACAGATTCAAACCCAGGGTCCTCTCGTTGTGAGGTAACAGCGCAACCCACCTTCCAATCATACCATGCAAGCATGTTGTTGGTGTAGTATCCTATCACATAAATGCTAATGTGTCCTTATTTGAATCAGACTGCGACGTAACAAAAACATGAGGTCAAATTTTGGATAAATGATGGGATCCCAATCTTGGTGTAAGGGTAAACAGATTCATATTCTACCATCATGTGTCTTTTGTCATTTGTCATATTCCATTAAGTTACTCAATGTGAGTAATGTATTCTGAATACTTTGGATTACTAATTATATTGTCATGCTTTTTACAACTACATAAATTGCTTTGTACTGTACTATTGCTGTGTGATTTATTACTATTACTGAAGGCTACTTGCCATCGAGCTAACATTGTTAGCTGGCGTTAGCTGAGGTTAGTTCATAGACTGCTTTCAGAACTGCACATGGTTATTTGCAGCTAGCAGGTTGTTAATGCTATCCATCAAGTCTACGAGCCTATGAACTAACCTCAGGTAACGCTAGCTAACAATGTTAGCTCGGAGGGAAGTATCCTTCAGTAATAGCAATAGTACATCAAAGATACTGAAGTGGCACATAACTCAGGTAGTTACCACAACTAGAACAAGGTAGTTGCAGCAGGCTAACGTTAGTTTTTAAAAAATAACTTTGTAACGGCGGATATGTAAAGCTAGCTCATATTCACGTAATATAACGTTTGTGCTTTTATTTTGGTAACTTCCTGTGTGACCGGAAGTTAATGAGGTAACGGTAACCAACTTGATGTACAAAAAAGACGGAAGAAAACGGTAAACTATTGCTAACGGAGAAAAGGGAGAGAAAAACATGGTTAAAGTGTACAAAAATGAATGGTTCTAGCTACAGTCGACAGGGGAACAAGGTTTGTAATGTACATGATTTAAGTTGAGCAATCTGAAATGCATAATATGTATTATATAGTTTAATAGAAAACGGTTAGACCAGCGTAATGAGCGGTTAAGATGGTGTTACATAAATAACATGGTAATTGTTTTATTTGTTTGTCTAGCTCTTACGTTGGTTCGTTGTCTGATACACGACAAGGAAAAATAAAGGTCATTCAACAACCATCAGTTCTGGCCTTCTCAGTTCGACTGGATGCTACAAACTTGTTTCCAGATGTTTCTTTAGGTTGCAGGTGGAGTCTTTTGACGCTGAGAGCAGCTTGATTGGTGGCAAACAGTTTGCACTGCACTGTCAGATTTCGCCCATCCCTTTCTTCTTTAAATGTGAAGTGGTGTCAGAATTTCCAAGTAAGAAATGCATTCCTGCCCGATAGAGAGGGGATAGCCTAACATATGAAACAGGAAAAGACCGCTGTGTAATCAATTTATTTCAACAAAGTAACTGTATTCTAATTATCACCTTTTTAAATGGTAACTGTAACGGAAAACAGTTACTCATATTTAGTATTTAAAATACCTTGATGCACTTGTTGTGATTTGGTTGTTAATGGTACTGAATAAAGAGAAACTTGAAGCAACCCCAGAAAATAAAACACCCAAAGCAGCTTGGTGTATGCAGAGTTAAACGTGTTTTAAAGTTTTTTAAGGCCACATAAAGATAAAAAAACACGGAGAGGAGTCGTTAAGACATTTCAAGATCTTTGTATGGCTTGTTGACTTGTTCCCAAAGGAGCTCAGCAGAAGTAACAGCTTAAATCACTGAACTACTGTATTTCAAACATGTGAGACATTTCTTTGTTTCTAGTATAGTGCTTGGCTCTAATTCTTGTGACCTTAACTGCTGCTGCCTTTGATCTACACAAAAAGCACAGGTAAACACAGCCACTGTGACTTCATTTAAAATCGATGCACTGGCTGTAAAAACACGCAGTTATAGTGTCGTGATACTGTGCAACATCAGCTGAGTGTGTGAAGTGGATATAGTTGGTTTTCATCATATTTACGCGTTCCCAACAAACCACCACATTATTATCTATGTTAATAATATGGGGCAGGGATAGCTCAGTAGGGTAGAGTGGTGACCCCATGATCGGAAGGTTGAGGGTCCAAATCCATTCAACGGCTAGCCTGAGGTACTCCTGCTTCACTGAGTGAATGGGTTAAATGCATTCACTCAGTGAAGAACATCATCACATCATCATGTTATTGATCAGTAAGGCTAATGAGCCTTTACACCGTCACCACCAGTGTTCTTCTCAGTCAGGATCCTTCCAAACCACGGCCTCTTGTGGTTTATTGCTTAAGTATAATGTTTCATGCTGTAATGCATTCCTTCAGCATGCTGTATTGGAGAGTTGCGGCACAGGATTTACACTGGAACATAATGTAGATGCTGTTGTCTCAGAGGTGGTTTGTTTTGGCCAGGGCTGTCTAGTTGTCTGGAAAGCACAATCTCTGTCTTGGTTTCATGGTGAGAGGAGAATCTAGGCCTCATGAATAATTCTGCTTCATCAGCCGGTGCTACTACTGCAGACTCTCTTCCCATCTTCCTCTCTTTAATCTGTCTCCATCTATCTTTGTCTCCTCCTTCCTTTCTGCCTTTGAGTCTATCTCTTTCACCTCTCCCTCTTATTGTTGCTGTGTCACTGAAGAGATGCTGCTGTCAGGGGAACAGATGGGCGGGTGCTGCAGACGTCTGTAACCCTGGCAACCACAGCCTCACCTGCTCTAGCATTAACCCACCCTCTGTCTTTTGCCACCTGAGACACAAACGCATCGTCATCCTGCACATTCCTTTTCGTCTGTATATCACCTATTGCATTGCTTTATTTATTGTCTTTCTTCTTCAGTCCTTGTTGTCATTTTTATGTGTTTGTGTGTTTCATCTTTATGTTTGAGCTAAGTCAGGGTTACTGACAGTGTCTTCAGATGTGCAATCTGCTAATGGACTGTGGCCTTTAGTGGATTTACAGCATAACTAACAACACTTGGCCGGGTTAAATTTAACAGAGTATAAGTGTGTCAGCTTTCCTCGCTTTACGTGTCTTATTATGTCTTTTTATTCCCTTATCATTAAGGGAATAAAAAGTTAGGAAATAATTATAAAAACTGCAATTATCTCTAATCAAATACAACCTTTCTCTCAGGTTACATTATGTGAAATGTGAACTAAATGTTTTTTTTTTTCATTCTGACTGGTTTTCATTTGTACAACCTAGCTAAGGTTAAGGGATTGCGTATAGTTTATGAGAGTCCCTAAAAGTTTCAGTGATGCAGTTGCCTTTTTAAGTGTTTTCAAACCAGACGGCTCACATAATAGATGATGTATCAGTGAATGGGAGCAGCAGGCAGGTGTTTGTTTTGGATGTGGGCTGCTTGTGACTAAATGTGGAGGAGTCGTTCTTCATTAAAGTACCAGAGGCAGCTAAAAAGTCTTTAGCTGCTTGTGTAATATTTGACAGTCTGCGGTCTCTTAACAGCAGAGCCAGAAAACAAAGTCTGCAATGTTGAAGCATATTATCATATTGCAGGTATGCATGGCATAATCACTGGTGCCAGCTGGTGCGTTTCTGAAACTGCTGGACTAGACTCAGATAAAAATGAACGTTTGGTCCAAATGTGTCCCACATCTGCAGGTTTCTTGTGGGCAACGTTTGGTCTTTACTGATGGTACTGACTCAGAGTGAGTCTGGCTGCCTCAGCCCAGTGACAGGTCTACCATATATGGGCTGGTGTGTCTTGGGCCACATCTGGCCAGCACACCAGTTACCAAACCTATAACTGAGCCTTTATTCCCAAAAGCAGCCCAGATTAGGCTCAACTTTATCTGCTATCTGGAAGCCAGATAATAGAGACAACAAGCTGTGTGTTATGCTACACAGCATGTCCAGCCTTGAAGTAAATGGCCTCAAACTGGAGAAGTCAGCTCACGGTCCTATCAGGCCAGGGAAGAAATTGTAAAGCTGCAGTGGCCTCAGACTCACAAAACCCAAAAACAAGAAAGCGTGAGCTGATGAGCTATTAAGGAACTTTGATGGTATGCTCAGAATATGATATGGCATTGACAATTCATGGGTCTAACGTGCCTTTTGTTCACTGTGTAATGGCGCCAGGGACTTTTTCTTCCCACATCTTTGACCCCTTCATACCAATCAGTCAATGCTGGAATGTGCCGAAATTTACTGCTGACCACCTGCATCCATTTATGTTTACCATTTAGTATTCATTTAATTCTAGTTAGTTATAGCTTCCTATATGGAACATTTTAAAAATCAAACAGCTGTAACAGGTTTCATAAAGCATGAGTTTATTAAACTAAAGTGATCTCTGTCATCAGACCTTTATCCCGTAGCACAGCGTTGAGACATGTTGGAGTAGAACCTCTATGCATCTGATAAATGTGCAGAAGTGATCAAGTCATGTCAGCACGTGTCAAAATTTAACTAATGTTTTCAACATGTTTTGCAATCCTTGGAATGAAGAAAATAGATTGTTTGGTGAGCAAAGACTTGACCTGTATTAGTGACATCGAGCTCATGGAGTGTTCAAGATATCAGCGCTGGTGTGGAAGTCAAGAAGTCTCAGTGAGGCTGTAGTCAGGGTGGAGATGTCACCATAATATGAAGAACTATTTTGCTTAGCAGTTGTATTTTTCCATCCATTAAATCTGCGCCATACTCGGCCCAAGAAACAGTGTTGATGAGAACAGAGTACGACGTACTGATAGCATTAAGAAAAGTTTAAATACCAAATACTAATCATAACTCGTGTTTTTATTTTTCTTTGCAAGTTTGTGTGTCACCAGCTGTTTTTAGGTGAAAACGACACTAAATAAAACTATAAAATGGCTTAATGGACTGACATCTGTACTATCTATGGAGAAAATATCTTATACATTAAGAAATAAACTGGACAAGTTTTGGGCTATATGGTCAAAATTCTACAACTTTCTGGAGAACTTACACACTGTGGACTTAACAGCCTGAAACTCTTAACTTGATTTGTATATCTGTCCTTCCCTTTTGTTATGGTTTGCTTTGTTTTTGTTTCTATTATTATGTTGTTTCTGTTGTTGTTGTGGTTTTGTTTTTATTTATTTATTTATTTATTTTACTTTATTATTATTATTATTATTTTTTTTTTTTATTTTATTTATTTTTTTTTTTTTGCTCACGGTGCACCATGTAAAACTGGTTAAAACCAATAAACAGTGTTGGGAAGGTTACTTTTAAAATGTATTCCATTACAGAATACAGAATACATGCCCCAAAATGTATTCTGTAACGTATTCCGTTACGTTACTCAATGAGAGTAACGTATTCTGAATACTTTGGATTACTTAATACATTATCATGCTGTTTACAACCAGAGATGGTCTAACGCGTTACTGTAATCCTATTACTTTTTTCAAGTAACGAGTAAAGTAAGGGATTACTACTGCAAAAACGGTAATTAGATTACCGTTACTTTCCCGTAGGAACGCTGCGTTACTGCGTTACTAAAACCGTGATTTTTTTGCGAGAATGTCTCATGACAGTGACGTAAGCGAGTGCCATGCTGGTGACAACAGCTGTGTGCAGATCAACAATGGATCATATATCGAGTGCGGAGAGAGTATGAGTGTGCAGCGTTTAAAGCATGGAAGTACTGACCTTACTTTGAGTTTGATTCCATAAAAAGTGACAAAAACATTAGTGTCCGTTGTGCGTGGGAAGAAAACTTCTTTTTACAGCGAAGAAAACCCCTAAACTTCCGAGCAAGCACCGAGTAGCTACGACGTAATGAGAAACTCACAGAGAAACTAGCGGATTCTTCCACTGACCGCTGCACACCTGCACCAGGGTAAACCTCCGCCCACCCATTCCTGCTTTACAAGTGAAAATAGAGCAATAGGACCGCTAGTCTTTGATGTTATTTTCTGCTGTGTTTTACTTGCATCTATTTGAAAGAGTGAGTGTAAACACAAAACATATTTTATTTTATGAGCTGGAATGTGCAGAAAATAGGTTTAAATATTGAACAAATTTCTTCCAGTCAGAGAATGTTGCATATAATTAAATTTTTGCTTGATGCATAAAGTTAAAAGATTTAAACTAATAAAACAAGTTTTAAAAAGAGACTTTTTCATTTGATTACATTTTGTATGATGGATTAGAAAGTAGAATTGGGCTGAAGATCTATCGCTTTATCACCTATTCAGGTTGTAAATTGTGTTGTTAAAAAGTAACTAAGTAACTAAGTAATTAATTACTTTTGAAAATAAGTAATCAGTAAAGTAACAGGATTACTTTTTTTGGGAAGTAATCAGTAATTAGTTACTGATTACTTTTTTCAAGTAACTTGACCAACACTGTTTACAACTACATGAATGTACTATTGCTGTGATTTATTACTGTTACTGAAGGTCCGTGGCTCCGATCCGTAGTAAAGGGACCTCTGGCTAATACGTCGGTTCGTGTCGGGCTCATAGCCGAAAACTAGCTTTACTTTGCTGTCTGGGTCAACTTTGCTAGCAAGAGACAGAGAGAGGCGTTGAAAGGCTGCTCCAACGGAACTTATTGTTTTTGGAGGAAAACACGAACACGGTGTACAGTCGAGTCTTAATAGCTTACTTACAACTGGGCTCGTCAGGCACTCTTCTTGGCTGCAGTGGTTATTATTATATTTACATGCTTCCAGCTCCCGTTTTTGCTCGATGACAGCTCGTACTTTTCCTTTTTCTCCCTCCCTCGCTCACAGACACATAACGGGTATGGCAGTCCATTCTCCCTGCAGCACGGACTACACTGCCTATGATGCTACATTCTTTAGAGCTATACCGGTAGCATTCTGCCTATTAGCTTAGCACAACAACAAAAAGGCCTCTCTCACCCAGGAAACACGCAGAGAGAGAGCGGCACCATGTAACCATGGCAACCGTAACGCTGCCACCTGGAACAACAGAACGTAGCTGTCAAACAAAACCCAAACAGTCCTGACCCGCGACAACATGAAACAGGAAAGTACCGCCGTGTAATCCATCTATTTCAACAAAGTAACTGTATTCTGAATACCACCTTTTTAAACGGTACCTGTAACGGAATACAGTTACTCATATTTTGTATTTTAAATACGTAACGGCGGTACATGTATTCCGTTACTCCCCAACACTGCCAATAAATAAATGTTTAAAAATAATAATAAAACAATAATGTGCGTGTGTAAGCTGTGACTTAGAACGACTATAATTATCTCACCGGTCATTACTAAAAGTTGCCACTCTAAGTCATTAAACTAATTGGACCTGAAACACAAGCAATTGAAGCAGATACCAGTGGGAGCAAAAGATACCAGTGACTGACATGTGACAGGAGTAATTATGCAACCATAACCTCAGCTCACTAGGAACTAATTGTGAGTAATGAACAACTAATAAACCGTTTGCTTCATATATAGTTGTGTCTTTATGTGTGCGTTTCCATTTGACTGTGAAGAATCCAAACACAGTTGTCATTTTTTCCTTTTGTCCTGTCACCTGTCATGAAACTGAAAAAAGGCCTACACCCAGTACATACACACACATGACATGAAAGATGTGCATACGCCTGCTGCATGCATTTATCCAAGTGAAACAGATACATAGCAATCACTACCATTCACTTTATTACAGCTGCAGGTTTGCTTGCATTGCACAGCAAATGAAAACCCAGAGGCTGATGAATCCCTCTGCAAAAGTACAGATAATAGTTGCCATGGAGATGCACTGGTGGGAAGGCCTGAGATGCCCTAGGCAAAGAACCAGAGAAAAGGGAAGCAGAGAGAGAGAGAGATGCTATCATTACAGAGCAGAAGAAGTGATTTTCCTGGGAAGGAAACAGTGTACAGCAGCATGTACAGTGTGTGTGTGTGTGCGTGTGCACGTGCAAGTGAATTAGTTGCAATTACTCCAAGATGGGGCTTAGTGGCCAAGAGGAAGAGTGTGTTTCTACAGTGGGGAGGTCGGTGGTTTCAGTTCCCATCTCTGCCAGACTGGAAGTGTCCTTCCACCTGCCTTTTGTGTGAATACAATAAAGTGTTGTATGACTTGTGCGTGAATGGCTAAATGACACATACAGTTCAAAGCTTTCTGAATGATCAAGAAGACTAGAAAGCACCCTATAACTGCCAGTACATTTACCATCTTATGCAATGAATGGAGTTAGAAAATATACCCACACTTTGATAGAAAGTACCTCATTGTACCTGCAGAGGTAAAACAGCTTATAAGTAATAATGTTATACTTTTAAAGGGTTTGCATTTTATAAAGACCTTTCTTTAATGTCTCTGGAAAATTTTATGTGTTTATAGTGGTAAGCATTGATATATTTCTATACTTTCATTATTTATTTGTTGCTATAGTCTTTATCAAGCCTTGCTGAATTTCTTTTTCTTCCAGTTGATATAAATCTAGAATGACGGTATTATTGTCAAAAAAAAATGTTTGACATAGCTACCTTGGGCCCACTAAGGGGGTAATACTGTAGCTACAGGGATATTAACCCTTTAAACCAGGGGTGGGCAACTCCAGGCCTCAAGGGCTGGTGTCCTGCAGGTTTTAGATGTATCCTTCATCCAGCACAGCTGATTTAAATGGCTAAATTACCTCCTGAACATGTCTTGAAGTTCTCCAGAGGCCTGCTAATGAACTAATCATTTGATTCAGGTGTGTTGACCCAGGGTGAGATGGGTGAGAGAGGCCTGGAGTTGCCCACCCTTGCTATAAATGCTAACCATCACCAGTGACTGGTTAAGGTTATTTGATTGTGAAAATAAACTCTTAAATTTGAAAATTAAAACAGTTGTGATACAATTTCTGTTGCACTCTGTACAGACACATTCCTTAAGAAAACAGGGGTAACCCTAATAACGAGTTAATGTAATAACGATGTTTGTGCTGGTGTGTCGCTTCCCGTTCCCACCGCTTTGAGCGCTTTTCCGATGTTCACAGTGATGTTACTGTGTGCCAGTGAGTGACTGCAGTCTGTGTGTCTGTTTGGTATTCCCACTCTGTTCTCCTGTCTCTCTCTCTCTCTCTTGCAGTGCAGTTCAGACATTCGCTTCCGTAGCAGCAGACAGTTTGACCTTAGCAACAGGCCAAGATCTGTGCTGTCATGGAAACCGTAGCAACCCTGTCAGTTAAGTCAGTTGCTAGGTGATAAAGATCAGTTACTTTGCCATTTACAAGGGAGGCGCTCACTTTGCCTCAAGTGTGAATACATATCATCAGCTCCATTCAAGGTTTTAAGCACAAATATATAGGAGTTATATAAAGAACATTAATTGTCATTCAACACACACACACACATATATATTATATATATATATATATATATATATTAGTGCTAATCATTACTTTTTGTAATGATTAACAATCAGGTGGCAGGATATCACTGCTCTCTATGAATAGTTAGCTGTATATGAATAAACTAAATCTGTATGCAAAGAGCAATATTTTGCTCCTGGGAGCAATCGTGTATGAACAGGGTTTGGTTGCATTCAGGGAAAATGCTCTGCACTGAGATAAAAGAGAGAAGCTTGTCCAAATGCAATCTTGAAACTATTACTTTTTTATCTGCATTTGTAACTGAACAGGAAGTCTGGCCCCATTCATCATTTGGTTACTCTGGAACCCTGAAGCCCAGAGGATATATCACCAGACTAGTCAGTTCTTTAGTTTGACTGGTTACTGTACTAACAAAGCAAATGTAATTAACCTGTTTGCTGTGGATAGTAATAAAATAATAAAATAACAGATTTCTCATTTTTAATTGTATAAAAGTTTAATTATTTTTAGATCTGAGAAAGTACAAGGTTACCATTCATCAGCCTCTCTCTGTGGGTTTCTCCAGTTCTTCTGACCTCAGGGTAATTCTTTCAAAGTCGCAAGTCTCTTACTTCCAATTAATCACATATAAATACTTATAAGGAACCTCTTCATGTCACATTTAGGAAGTACTCATCGTAGGTCATATAATTTTTTTCATTTATTTTTCCATTTTTATTATCATTTTGTGGCTTAATTAGTGAAGCAGTGACACACTGTCCACACAGATTTGTGAATTCCTTAACAGAAACATAATTACAGAGGCATCCGTGGTTGAGGAAGCACTTGGGTGCTGATAGTCATCACTTGCATACTGCATGCTTACATGCATACTGAGTATACCATACTGAGTCCAAATGAACCAAGTGGGCAATGGCACAGCTCTCTTAACTTTGCCCTGGCTAGTTTTTCCTCCTAATCAGTCAAGTTTGTTTGACACTAGCAAACAAACTTAACTTTGGGGGTCACACAAACTTGGTTAGTGTATGGAATGGAAAGCCCACCCTAAAACTTACTAGGTGAACATCTTTTTTGCAGCATGTAGGGTCAGTGTTGTAAAGGGGCATATTTTAACCTACTGCATGATTTTTTTCCTCAATATAGTACTTTTAGTACAATATTTAGTTTTATAGTACTTTCCTAAATAAAATAAGTTTTGGTTACTGACCCTAACCAGGAAGTAAAAAAGAGAACAAAAAAGTGAGTTTAAACAAATCTCCTCCGCGAGCAAAAACTCCTAAACAGACTCCCGGCGCACACACACACACACACACACACAGTCTCTTGGCTGACAAACATGTGACTTTCACCTCATCCCTCCAAATTCCAAAAGTGGATTTGTTACTCTTTTATCCTTTTTTTTTTTTTTTTTATCCCTCTGTACAGTATATTCACAGAGCACTTTGCAGCCAGGAAGCATATCAAAAGCAGGAAAGGGAGAGTGACTGAAGGGAACATGAAGGAAAACAAGTAAGGTCGCATGTCCCAGGAGGCGGTCCCACCCCGCTGCAGGACAGACATACAGAGCGTGTGTGTGTGTGTGTGCAGTGTTGGGGAGTAACGGAATACATGTACCGCCGTTACGTATTTAAAATACAAAATATGAGTAACTGTATTCCGTTACAGTTACCGTTTAAAAAGGTGGTATTTAGAATACAGTTACTTTGTTGAAATAAATGGATTACACGGCGGTACTTCCCTGTTTCATATTGTGGCGGGTCAGGACTGTTTGGGTTTTGTTTGACAGCTACGTTCTGTTGTTCCAGGCGGCAGCGTTACGGTTGCCATGGTTACAGGGTGACGCTCTCTCTCTGCGTGTTTCCTGGGTGAGAGAGGCCTTTTTGTTGCTGTTGCAGTGTTGCCAACTCCTCAGTACGGAAAATCGCTATTGGTTGTCCTAAAAGTCGCTAGAAGTCGCTAAATGACGTCATCACCTAATTTGCATAATTGGTCATGCTAATGTAATTGTAACCTACGCTGTTGGAGAGAGAAATAACATCGTGGACGAGACATAAAGTGAGTAAAAAACGTCCTAAATGCATTTAGAGTTTATTTAGAACTACAAATTAAATTTATTTTAGCAATTATTGTTTTTTTTAATGTCACAATTCCAACCCTGCTCCTTTATCCGGGCTTGGACCGGCAAAAGTGACCCGAAATAGGCACTCTGGTGGAGTTACTTTGTGTGTGTGTGTTTATAAGTAGTTTTAAACCTTGTGATCCACAAAACAGCATAAGAGTAAAAGAAGAACTGACTGCGTTACAGCACCCGCTGCTTGTTGAGAGTAAAAGCGATATGCGCTTTCACATCTTTTTTTAGCGACTTTTTTTTAGAAAAAAGTCGCTAGGGGGTCTGAAAACTCGCTAAATATAGCGACAAAGTCGCTAAGTTGGCAACACTGTGCTGTTGTGCTAGGCTAATAGGCAGAATGCTACAGGTATAGCTCTAAAGAATGTAGCATCATAGGCAGTGTAGTCCGTGCTGCAGGGAGAATGGACTGCCATACACGTTATGTGTCTGTGAGCGAGGGAGGGAGAGAAAGGAAAAATACGAGGAAAAGGAAAAAACGGGAGCTGGAAGCATGTAAATATAATAATAACCAGTGCAGCCAAGAAGAGAGCCTGTCGAGCCCAGTTGTAAGTAAGCGATTAAGACTCGACTGTACACCGTGTTCGTGTTTTCCTCTGAAACACTAAGTTCCGTTGGAGCAGCCTTTCAACGCCTCTCTCTGTCTCTCGCTAGCAAAGTTGACCCAGACAACAAAGTAAAGCTAGTTTTCGGCTACGAGCCAACATGAACCCACCATATTAGTCAGAGGTCCCTTTACTACGGTTCGGAGCCGCGGATCTTCAGTAACAGTAATAAATCACAGCAATAGTACATTCATGTAGTTGTAAACAGCATGATAATATATTAAGTAATCCAAAGTATTCAGAATACGTTACTCTCATTGAGTAACGTAACGGAATACGTTACAGAATACTCTGAAAACTGGTGCACTCCAATTATGTGAAAATAACAAACATAAAAAAACTCTAATTCTGAAAAATATATTCTTAGGCTGTAAAGTAAGAACTATTTTCATGGGCTGTGGCTTTTTCCTTTTGTTCTCGTTTACATATTATTAAAAGCAGACTATAGATACACTACTATTATTATTCTTTTTATTTATTTATTTATTTTTTGCTTTTTGCCTTTAATGATCACAGCTGAACAGACCTACAGTGTGTGTACAATTATGTAATCCTCATTCACATCCAGCAATCCATAAACGGTGAAGCAAATCAAAAGATGAGTATGTTCAAAATGCGCAGTGTGGTTTGAGTCTTGTTAGTTCCTCTTTTGGTTCAAGTTAACATGGTGATTTGGCTTCGAAGAAAACGAAAACTGACTTGGATGTGGACAGACACAGTAGCTGGATTCCAGATGTGAGTAGTTACAGTTTTTTGTCTAGTTGTTGATCTCCTATGGAGTCTGCGAGGCCTGGTAATAACAGACAAACAGGAAGAGCACCACCATAAATGCAGAGATCAAACACACACACACACACACTTGGCTGTAACTCCAGTCCCGTGGTTCTCACTCCAGCAGTGAGCTCATTAAAATGTGCAAAGCGACCCTTTTCGTCTTCATTGCCTCTCATCTCTCCTCCACCTCGTCCTCTCTCATTTCTTTCCCAAATCATCATTTTTCCTTCGACACCAACTATCAGACACCGACACTCTTCATTAGTTTCACTTGAGATCCACTCACGGATCTGGGGTACGATCACATTCTCGGCAGGCACAGTTCAAACTACTCCTTCAGTTGTATAACTGTTCAACGTGCACATTGTACACTTTTAGATTCTTAGTATGTGTGTATGTGTCTATGAATGTGTGTGTGTTTGGGGGTGGGTGTTGCTGCTTTAATGAATGGTTGCCGGGTAGAACAGGAGGCGTGAGGGAGGAATTTGCTAATTATGAATGGCGCACTTCTCTCTGGTTGTGAACAACACTGTGTGTGTGTGTGTGTGAGAGGGAGAGAGTCTGTGTGTGGTTTGGCGTTTGTGAGTGTGTGGTTGTGTGGTAGGCACAGGGCATATACTCAGATGTATGCCTGATACATCTGAGTATATGCCTTGTGGTTGTTTTAATCAAGGGGTTGCTGATTTGAATCTGCTGACTATCTGGTGAGGAAATTAAATGAACAATACTAATTACCACTGTACTGCTCATGAGCAAGGCATTCGATTGATCAGACGAGAATAGCACCAAATCATTCTGTTTCATATTAGAACAGAAGGGAACCCACATAACACTGATTTTATGAAATCAAATGTAGTAGGTAATGCAGATTTAACTAACTGCAAAGGAGGTCTCTACGCTCCCTGGTAATTATGGGGTACTCTAGACTAGTTTGTGTGTCTAAGGTTTAAAGCTGCTGAGGCCACTGTGGTGGAAGTGGTGACGTGGATGTCTGCCTTTGAGCAGGAAACAGCAGGAATTTTATTCCTTATTCCTTAAAATAAACATTTCACTTTTTAAAAACTCTAACCCAACTTCCCAAAGCTTAACTACCTCATCATCACCCTGAGCTGTTTTCACACGTGAACTTCAGAGGATATCAGGAGATTAGGTTGGAGACTGTCCAAAGTTCACATTTCTCACATCTAGGAAGCAACAGGAGAGAGTTCATGTAAGTGTACCAGAAGCACTCAGATTTAGATGAGACAGCTGCCTGGATGGAGTGTGCGGGAGGCAGGACACGTGACTTACTCACTGCAAATTCAGTGGACCATCAGTCTGACAAACCATAAACTATCGACTGAGCCAGCTAAACTCTGGGGCATCTAGTGAAACCAGTTTTCACTTCGGGCCACTCATCGCTGCATTCAGAGTGCAGTCAGCTTTTTTAAAAGCTCTTCACAGTTTATCTGCATGCAGCTCAAGTCTGTTCAAACATGATCAAACTGACTCCAGAAAGCTTGCTGTACCAACGTTTTTGAGTCTTGCTAACAAATTCTGCACTGTCTGCTTTGAGAGACTGCTGCATGGTCCCGATGAATGTTCAGTTCAACTCTGTTAGACATATCCTGACATGCAGTTCCTTTAGGTGAGGTCTAGAAAAGTTCAGGGCTGTTAAATAACTAATATTTAACAATATTAACTAATATATATTTAACTAATAAGTAATTTCAATCATTTTGTCATGTGGAGTGAGCATAGGTGAGCACCCAAATGCAGGACACAGACAGGCAGAGTGCAAAACAAGAATATTTCTACAATTACAAAATTATGTGTTTTATGTGGTGAAATTAAAGCTAAGTGGAAGTAAAGTTCCAGTAAACGTGTGCATTGGTTGAAAATGTCCTTTTTATTTGAAAATTATGATTCCAGTTTTGGATGAAAATGTTAAAAAGAACATATCAGATCAGTGGTTCTTAACCTGGGTTCGATCGAACCCTAGGGGTTCGGTGAGTCGGTCTGAGGGGTTTGGCAGAGCCTCCGCCGTGACATGCACGGCTCATTTTGTGCACCAGTAAACAACATATCTATGTCTTGAATTTGAAAAAAATCACATTTTATTTTTCACTAGAGAGGGGTTCAGTGAATGTGCATATGAAACTGGTGGGGTTCGGTACCTCCAACAAGGTTAAGAACCACTGTATTAGATTAATGCCCTTCCTCCTGCTGTACTCCCCCTGCAAGGGTGATTGTGGCTCGAGAGTTGGGAGTTCGCCTTGTAATCGGAAGGTTGCCGGTTCGAGCCCCGGCTCGGACAGTCTCGGTCGTTGTGTCCTTGGGCAAGACACTTCACCTACCGCCTACTGGTGATGGCCAGAAGGGCCAATGGCAGCCTCGCTTCTGTCAGTCTGCCCCAGGGCAGCTGTGGCTACAACTGTAGCTTGCCTCCACCAGTGTGTGAATGGGTGGATGACTGGGTGTGTAAAGCGCTTTGCAAATACAGGCCATTTACCATTACTTTGTAAGCCAGCCTAAGCCCGTATGATAAACAGGAGGAAATCCCATTTGGTTGCTGTTTAATCTGAATTTTCTGCTATATACATTTCACTGGCAGTAGAGATTATGGTCTCTCTAGGTAAGGTATACTATATAAGCCTGACTTCTGTTTAAAAGTCTTTAAATGCGTAGCATGAGAATAAAGCTTTAATCACTTTTCTCGTGCAGGCTTTCCACCTGTAGCGCAGCGGCAACAGATCAGCGCCTTGTTTGGAAGTTAGCAGTCTCTGCCATCACTTAAATTGACTTAAACTCTGAGGTCAACTTTTTCCACATGGATCTACTGCCTTAAAATAGACTGCTGTTTACAGCTGCAGGTTAGCTACTCACGAAACTGGGTCCCTGCGCAGGACACACACACTCTCAAGACACTGCTTTATTTGGATGAAGCCGGGGTGTGCGCGTAGTGTCTACACGAGGCAGATCGGTGTCTTGTGTAAACACTGGCTGGAGGTAAAATAATACAAAGTCTGTGTAGCTGTTCGTGTGTTTGAAAGATGCAGCGCTTTTAACTGCATTACATTACACAGCACACGGCGAGCTGTAACGTAAATATTGATCACAGCTTTGTGATCTGTGTTTTTGTGGAACAGAAAAAAGAGGTCTTTGTGGTAAATTTACTAGGAGATTTTATGCTTCACAATAAGATCCTGGTTTGTTTTTCCAGGGGCAACCAGAGATATCGGATCAGCTCTGACCAGGATGTGCATGAGGCATCGCAGCATTGAGGCCAAACTTCGTCAGTTCACCAAGTAAGAAATGATCCTTCAAGCTCCCTTATTTCAAGTAGGAATTTGTTCCCTTCTGTAACTTTTTCCTCTGATCCTAAACTGCAGCCCATCAGGATCTTTCAGAAGTCAGAAAATGCTCAACTATGTGTGTATTTCCAAGTAAAGCTGACTTTGTTTTATGATGGGGCACATGTTTGGTGAGGCTTTCTTGACAGCAATATGGACTCCATTAGGAACATTGGTCTGTCTATCCATATTGAAGTGGCTGTAAATAAATATAGCTATGGCACACAATGCAAACCGCTCTGGAAACCTCACCAAGAGTCTGCTTTCAACCATTGTTTGCCTTTATCTTCATTTTTTTCTACTTTCTAATGACTTTTCCACAGCAAAAGCTATTACGCTGATGATGATGGTAATGGCGATAATGATCTATGACTGTGGTAATGACGGGGTTTTTGATGACTGATTTATCTTCAAGCTCTTGTGTGGCTTTGCATAAAAGATGTACACATGTCGTAATAGTCATGCATTTATCTTAATATTAGAGCATGTGCATCACATGTGTGGACATGTTGTGGGAAAATGTCCAGATACTAAAATTATGAAGTAGAACAATAGGTGGAGGTGATGTATACATTAACATGTTTTCAGAAATATGTTTTGTACTTTTTGCACTGTTCTGTGGAGATCTGAATATTGCAGGTTTACATTAAACCAGTCATTTGTCACAATGTCACACTTAGGAACTATTTAATGAATCCCTGCTCACTGTCTCTGATACTGCCAGTGCATCTAACTTGCATTCAAATATCTACTTCTTTGTCTCTCCCACAGTGCTTTGATGGAGAGTCTTATCACGCCTCTTCAGGACAAGATTGAGGACTGGAAGAAGACAGCCAACCAGCTGGATAAGGATCACGCCAAAGGTACACAGACATCCCAGATTTGCTTATTCATTCAACTTCAACATCACTAAATTCTAACCCCATATCCTCACCGCTGAAGTAGCTTTAAGTGTACTGCTTATGTACGGCTCTAACAGAAGGGCAAATGTTTGATCAGCTGTGCTGCACCATTGCTATGCTAGCACAGGCTAGCAGTGAACAGAAAAAGCAAACTCTGCACACCGTTTTAAAATGAGGTTTCAGCAGCGCTGCATGTGGCGTGTATGCCTACTTTGATCACATTGCAGCTTCTTAGAGCAACGCTCCTCTTTACCTGCTCATCGTCACTCCTTGTGAGCTTGTACCCCAGCAGCTGGAAAAGTAATGCCTGCAGATGTCCTAACTGTCAAACAGCTAAAGAATCATGTCTGAAAATGCCAAGGAAGTATTCTCATCAAGTTATCTGTCCCACTGCCACGGTGTCAGATAGTTGACTTAAACTTTGAGGGAAAGCATGTTTTGGGGCTTCTGACGTAGCCGGGACGCTTCCTGCTCTGTGCACTGGTCATTCTTTACAAATGCTTTAAAAAAGACAAAGCCAGTGTTGTTAGGATAGCATTGTGCCAAATACATGTTGTCTTTTCCTCATTCCATAAACCATACTACTCAGACTATGATCAGACTGAAACCTGACACCATGAACATTTGTCCCAAACCAAACTGTATGTTCATATGCAGGAGTCTGTCTATAGACTTTATTTTGGTACTTGACAGAACTTTGTCAATATAAACAGGATATTTACCTGTTAATATGTGTTTCCGCAGTAAACAGGTAATCTTACTTAAACATTTGCTTCCACATCATTCAGTTCTAAAACTATACTTTTGTATACAGCAGTGTCTAAACGGGAGCGGGTACATCTGAAACCAAATATAATAATCAGTGTTTCGCTGACCTCTTGGTGGTTTCGGTTCCTGACAGTTAATATTGTTTCTATTCAAGTTATTATTGGAAATGCAAGACATTATTTGCTCAGCAGCTTTTGCATTCATTTTTCTAAAACATCTCTCTTTATTCTCTGTCAAGAGTACAAGAGGTCACGTCATGAGATCAAGAAGAAATCATCTGACACCATGAAACTGCAGAAGAAGGCTCGTAAAGGTAACAGTCAAGCTCAGGCTCATGGTTGTCACTCAGACAGTTCTCGTCCAAGTGCTGTTTGTGTGTTTTATGTGTTGCAGCTGTAAATATATTTAGATATCCAGTTCATTGTTCCTACTGTTATTTATCTAAACACAACATTGTAAGTGTAAGGCTGCAGTTAATCACAAAAAATGAGCCATTTTGTATCTGACTGGCACTCTTGATAACAGACTACGTGAGCATCATCCAAACAGTAACTTGAGTCGTTATAAGTTTATATTGCCATCTGGTGGCGTTCTGTAGAATTGCAGGTCTTTTCTCATTTGTCCTGAATCGCTTTACCCAGCGAGGCAGCAGCCAATAATTGTTGGTTTCTTTCTGCTGCTGCTTCCGTTCAGTTGCCAGGCAGATTAATTTACACATGCAAGTTGTCTAAAATATATTTCAAGATAATTATTTATCATTATTGAAATTGTTGTTTTATATTTTATATAAAACATATACCCTTGAATGAGTGTTATATATACTCATTCAAGGGTTTGTCAGAATTTAAATGTATATTTATGTAGAAAGAGAGAGGGGGGAAGCAAAATGCACTTTCAATTTGAAGTATCTTTAAAGTAGCCACATTTTGCTTTGATGAATACTTTGCACGCTCATTACAGTCTCTCAGCCTGCATCATGAGGACAACTTCCAAAATGTTTTCCTACATGATGGAGCTTTTCCTTCTATATGCACAGTAACTTATGCCTGACTGTGTCAGGTGGGTTTACATTACCATATTGTAGAGGTCAGGTCCTCTGGTGTAGTATTCCACACTCTGGTAGCCTTTACGTAGCCTACAGTTGCATTGCCTCATGGGAAAAATAAGAAAACAAATTGTCGTCCAAAGCACGGGTAACTCTTGGACTTAGTTTCCTGGGACAGTCTTTGTGAGAGTCCATCATTTTTGTCTTTACAATTATTAAACAGAAAAGCTAGTCAATATGTTAATATGTCATTTCTCTTTACTTAGTTAGGTGGGGTTAGCATTAGCATTTATTACTGCAGTGGTTGGATGAGGCTAGCTGTGTTTGTTGTGCTGTGCTGGTACAAACACAACTAATGGACTGAAACAGAAAAAGAAAAAAGTTAACATTTTACAGGAAACAGCTATTTAATCTTTAAATTCTTCTTCTCTCCGTTTAGGGAGAAAGGCTTATAAGCACATTAGTATGTTGGAAACAGAGTAAACAGTTATTTGTAAGGCGAAAAATGCGCCCCTATGGAAAGCAGAAAAAACTAAAAAAAATTGAAAGGTTTGCTGTGAACAAACGTTTAGAATGTTGGTAATGTTACAACAATAATAATAATGATAATGTTGATACTGTTACCTCAAAAAAGTTTGCACCATTTAAATTGGTAAGTTTGTTTTGCTTCAAATCAAATTCAAATTCAAATTTTATTTGTCACACACACACAACCATACACGGTATGACATGGGGGTGAAATGCTTGTAGCTGTACAATGCCCGACCATTAAATGACAGAAAAAAAGTTTTACAGTATTTACAATTTACTACAAAATTTACAAATTAATTAGAATTTACAGTAAAAAAAAGTGCAAATAGCGGATGATTATAAAGATTATAAATTATAGGAATTATAGGATTATAGGAAATGTGTGGTGGTGCGTGTGGTGATGTGATGTGTGAGAGTCCAGTCCTACACCTGGTTCAGGGCCCGAATAGCCTGGGGGAAGAAGCTCCTCCTCATTTTCTCTGTTTTGTCCTTAAGGGAGCGGAAGCGCTTCCCAGACCTCAACAGTGAGAAGAGTCCATTGTTGGGATGGGAGAGGTCCATCATAATCTTCCTAGCTTCCTAGCTTTGGACTTATGATGATCAAAATCAGTGAAAAAAGAAGCAGAATTTAAATTCAGCCTGTCTTCAGAGGTTTCCTGTGAAGCAATAATGCATATTAGTATATTACTATTATTATGCAAAGCTATCATCAGTGCAAAGAGAGGCTACTATTTAATATAAATGATGAATCTTAGTTTTCAGATTGTTTCTCACTAAAGATTTCGTTTGTATTGATAAAAAGTCCCGTCATGATCATGTCAGTTTTTTCTAGCCTGATTACTTTAGGAAGTCCACACCTTCAAAAGCAACACAGTGACTGTGAATCTGAATGCAAGTTATATGCTTAGAGATGTCATTTTCTCACATAAAACAAGGGTAATATAAGAAATGATCCTAAAACGATAGTCTGATATCTTTGAAGGGGGGTTTGTATGAGGCGCTTCACAGTAGTCAGTGCGTTACCTATTGTAGAAGTTATCACACACCTTCTGTACGTACTGTAACTGAAAAGTTACCAGTGTAACAGATAAGCAAAGTCCTGCTTTCAAGGGTCAGCAGCAAAATGTGTTTTTTAAAAAAGTACAAAAGCATACCGAGACGTCACGCTGCCCTTTCTCCTTAGTCCTCAGTCTGAACTTCTATCCATCTATGCAATGTTTAAAGCCATCAGACATTCTAGTTCACATGACATGAGAGTTATTGTGGCTAAAATGCATTTTGATGCTGATCTCTTCCACACTGGCACAATGTTTCCACAATGTTGCATACCTGAGTGCATCTCCAAAACGAGACAGCTCCACTTTTGAAAGCCTAAACTATCCTATAACAGGACTAGATTAACAGTGAAACTGTGCAATGTCCGTTCCTGTGTCTGATAAGCCCCATCGCAGCTGATGCTTGATGATATTATTGTTTCTCGATTGAATTTTGGTTGCAGCTGTGTTATTTTGCTCTAACATTTGGCACTGTGGCTGTCTTGTGATGGCTTCCTTGTACTAACCCTAACAATGAGTTCTGCTATTTCTGCTCTCCCCGCCCCTGTCACTTTCTCTCTCTGTTTCCTTTCTCTTTCCTTACTTTGCTTCCTTTTTTTCTGTCTCCCCCTCTCACTGCTACGTCTCTCTGTCTCTCCTCCCCTCTGGTATTTCTATAGAGATGCAGGGTAAGTATCAGCCTGCCGCTCGCTGCTCTACCGCATCACATCCTTTCCTTTTTAAATTTCCAGCATTTGCCTGCAGGCAGTGATTATTACTAAATTTGAGGTCATGGAAAAGTTTTGGGGGTATATCAGGAAATTGTCTTCCATAATGAAATAGTCATGTAAGCAGACTTAAGGGGAATAGAGAGAACCTTATCAGGGCTGGATTAACCCACCACGGGGACTCCAATAATAAGCTGTAGGCTTTTGTTTAATTTAACTCGCTCTCGGTGCATAAATTGTTATTAATTAGTTATGAGTTTATGGTAATGTAATTAGCATACAATTATTTTGTCAAGTACACCATATAAGCACATTGCAAGCTGAAATAATAAAGCCTAAAAGCTAAATTTCCATCTGAGGCCCCATTACAACACAGGTGCTTTTAGGTTGGTGCCACTTTAGTTTAGACATGAAACACGTGCTGTGTGTGTCCTGAACTGCATCACACTCAGTCTGTTTTCTTCATTTTAATCAGCTAAGTCCTCCATTCTAGTCTGTGTGCAGAAAATGTGCAGAAAACAGTTTACGGAAAAACTGACGTTTGTATTTGTGTTGTATTTCCTATATTTTATTCCTCCTTTGGTGCCAGGGAAACCAGACAATGTTCAAAAGTCTGCATGACCAGATTTGAAGATTTTAAAGCTTTAAATCAACACAGACAAAATGATAAAGAACTTTCATGAACTTCTACAGAGCCGACGTGTTAGGGTCATTGTAGAAGATCGTGCATTTTGATGTTGGAAGGTTTCAATCAGAAATTTTTAATTTGCCTGAAACAACTGATATTGAGATTGTTTTGTGACCGGTGATTCAAGAGGTGGGGTAGCAATGTTGTTAAGTGATGTTAATTTATAGGTTAAAATATACTTCTGACTTTTCTGCACAAACATATTTACTTGTAGTCTTTTTACCACAAATTGAATGTCACATTTTGAACCTCGACCTTTCGGATCACCTGAATAGTTACATACTGTGCCCAGTGGGCAATCCAGCCTTGCTTGCAATGGGCATCATTTTACTGAGCCAACAACAGCATGACAGTTTATTTATTGCACCCAAATGGTCGACTGGGGTTTAGCTTTTACTTCTCCATTGAAAATAATGAAACTTGTGACCATGACCTTTTTAAAAACTACATGAACTAGCTCCAATGCTTCCTAAACAAGTTTTGCCCCTCGTGACAGATTAGAGCTCAGCGTCTGTAGCTAGCTGTCGTGTAGTGTCACTTTTAACAACGCATGATGTAACTGAACTTCTTCCTTGACTCCTGCATGATTTTTGTAGCTGTTACTATCAGCTTTGTAGTGACACTGCTGGCTTCAATCTGACTCCCATGCTACCCCTCCTCGTCTGTTATCATTTTGTTCCTCATTCTGCTCTTACATGCTGTAAAACTACAAAGAAATATTTCATGTCTAGCTTTCCATTTACTGCATTTGATGCATTTTTAGAGATAGAAGATAGAATTTATTTTTTCAGATTACATATGCACTTATATTTAAGCTTTTATTATCAAGGTATTGCAGTATAGTTACAACAGATATGATAACATTACATTTTTAGCAAAACTTTTAGTGTTAGTTCATTAAAAAACAACATAGGAAACTGACTAATGCACATTAATATTAGAACAAATACAGAGCTAAAATAGCTTAAAAACAAACACATAAACAAGTTGCTGCTTTTTTTGTCTTGGTCAAAATTTTATAATCTGTACTAGCGGTTGGATGAACTCCTGCATTATGGAAAGCAAAGCTTGACAGAGAGATTTCCACATTTAGT
Organism: Neolamprologus brichardi; assembly: GCF_056152115.1. Taxonomy (NCBI): domain Eukaryota; kingdom Metazoa; phylum Chordata; class Actinopteri; order Cichliformes; family Cichlidae; genus Neolamprologus; species Neolamprologus brichardi. The sequence continues at coordinate 4,406,548 of NC_142104.1, read as the reverse complement.
TACATTAACACTTTTCCACACCTCCATCTTTCTTTCCTTTTTCATTCTCACCCTCTGATGAAAACCTCTACCTTCCTGTGTCGGTCTCTGCTCTCTCGTTTGATAAACGTCTCTCGCCCACTGCTGCGCCTTCTCCCACCCAGGGCGAGGGGACCTGCAGCCACAGCTCGACAGTGCCATGCAGGATGTGACCGACATGTGCCTGCTGATGGAGGAGACTGAGAAGCAGGCGGTGCGCCGTGCCCTGGTGGAGGAGAGGGGTCGCTTCTGCACCTTCATTGGTTTCCTTCAGCCAGTTGTGGTGAGGACACACAGTGTTGGGAAGGTTACTTTTAAAATGTATTCCATTACAGAATACAGAATACATGTCCCAAAATGTTACTCAATGAGAGTAACGTATTCTGAATACTTTGGATTACTTAATATATTATCATGCTGTTTACAACTACATGAATGTACTATTGCTGTGATTTATTACTGTTACTGAAGGTCCGCGGCTCCGAACCGTAGTAAAGGGACCTCTGGCTAATACGGTGGGTTCTGCGTCAGGCTCGTAGCCGAAAACTAGCTTTACTTTGTTGTCTGGATCAACTTTGCTAGCAGAGACAGAGAGAGGCGTTGAAAGGCTGCTCCAACAGAACTTATTGTTTCGGAGGAAAACACGAACACGGTGTACAGTCGAGTCTTAATAGCTTACTTACAACTGGGCTCGTCAGGCACTCTTCTTGGCTGCAGTGGTTATTATTATATTTACATGCTTCCAGCTCCCGTTTTTTGCTCGATGACAGCTCGTACTTTTCCTTTTTCTCCCTCCCTCGCTCACAGACACATAACGTGTATAGCAGTCCATTCTCCCTGCAGCACGGACTACACTGCCCATGATGCTACATTCTTTAGAGCTATACCTGTAGCATTCTGCCTATTAGCTTAGCACAACAACAACAAAAAGGCCTCTCTCACCCAGGAAACACGCAGAGAGAGAGAGCGTCACCCTGTAACCATGGCAACCGTAACGCTGCCGCCTGGAACAACAGAACGTAGCTGTCAAACAAAACCCAAACAGTCCTGACCCGCCACAATATGAAACAGGGAAGTACCGCCGTGTAATCCATTTATTTCAACAAAGTAACTGTATTCTAAATACCACCTTTTTAAACGGTAACTGTAACGGAATACAGTTACTCATATTTTGTATTTTAAATAGGTAACGGCGGTACATGTATTCCGTTACTCCCCAACACTGAGGACACATATGGAGGAAATGTGGTAGACTTTAACAGCAGGAGGAAAGATGGACAGATGAGGGCGAGCACTGTCTAAAGGAACTTTTGAAGTGCCGTACAGAGAAGCTGAACAGCTCCACTGATAATTACTGTATTTGAACCCTTATGCCCGAGGCCATTGTTTGACATTGCCCCATTAAAAAAAAAACACATGTATTTAGCTACAAAACTATAAGGCTAAAATGAACAACCTTGGGCTGTACTGATGGGAGACACTTTAAAGAATAGCATCAGTATAACATTTATCTTGCAGAAAACCATTAATTAATAAACAATGTAAAGCAAAAACGTGTAAAATGAGTTGTTACTTTGTGTCGTACTGACACTTCAACCACATTATCTTTATAAAGACAAGAAACTAAACTGCTTTGCTTACACTAATTTACACTTTAATTATATCAGGAAAAATAATCATACATAAAAATAACCAGAGCTCTGAGTATAATTAACTGTGTTATGGTTGTTGTGGGAACTGTACACTGAGAATTTTTGGACTTTAGTGTAAAAGAAAAAGTAAAAATGTTTTCTATCTTATTTTAAGAATGGAGAGATTGCTATGCTGGGTGAGATCACCCATCTCCAGGCCATCATCGATGACCTCACTGTGCTGACAACTGATCCGCACAAACTGCCCCCTGCCAGTGAACAGGTGAAAAGCATACGCAAACATGACATCCAGCATACACAAAGACAGAAACAAATAGAAGACAAACCTCTGACTCCTACACGTTCTCTCAGGTGATTAAGGATCTAAAGGGGTCCGATTACAGCTGGTCCTATCAGACCCCTCCGTCATCCCCAAGCAGCTCTGGCTCACGCAAGAGCAGCATGTGCAGGTACTCACACACAAACACACTCTTATCCATGCACACATAGGCAGTGTTCTGAGTATCAGAAAGAGGAGCCATCCTTGATGTTTATATGTCAGTGTGATTGTCAGTCGTTTTGTCTACATGTCAGTCTGTCATTACATTCTGTGTCTATGGGTGATAGAGCCACTCATTTAACCCCAGAAATGTTCCTTCATAATCAGGCTGTGGTGATTCTGCATAATTATAGGATCAAACTGGACCACATATAGCTCTAACGTGGCCATTAAAACATGATGACTGCCAAAAACTCACTGAAAAATATTAAAAAGTAAACTTAGCCAACAAATTAGAAAATGCTGAGTGAAAGGGCATCAGAAAAAAGGATGTTTCTGTTTAAATCCAAATGTCTGTTGAAATGAAAGGTCATTTATACATCTCCAAAAGTTGATTCTGTTCATCTGGACGTAGCGTTTTGTGGGAGAAACGTTTCGTCACTCATCCAAGTGACTTCTTCAGTCTCAGCTGACTGCAGGTTTCCCCAATCTTATAAACAGTACATTTGCATAATGACTGAAACCAGCCCACTGAAGGAACAATGGGCTGGGAGGTCAGTTCCTTAATCTTAATCATGCAAATTCTCATGACCATTGATCAACAACCACTGATCAAAGCCCACTGATCAATGGCCATGAGTACCATTCACAGAGAGTTGGGGAATGGCTGCAATCACAGCATTGTAAGATGGCGAAAGATGTACCCTTAGGCCCCCTCCTCGATTCAGAGATGGTCTTTCCCTTTTCACGTAAATGGCCTCCTTGACTCCGCGCTCAAACCAGCGTTCCTCCCTGTCCAGGATGTTACATCCTCATCATTGAAAGAGTGTCCACTGGCCTGTAGGTGTAAATAGACTGCAGAGTCCTGGCCTGACGAGGTAGCTCTTCTGTGTTGTGCCATCCGCTTCGCCAGAGGTTGTTTGGTTTCCCCGATGTATAAATCCTGGCAATCCTCCTGGCACTTAACAGCGTACACTATGTTACTCTGATTGTGTCGGGGGACCCGATCCTTGGGGTGGACCAATTTTTGGCACAGCGTGTTTTGGGGTTTAAAAGCCACAGAGACCCGGTGTTTCGAAAAAATGTGTCTCAACTGTTCTGATACTCCTGACACATATGGGATCACTACAGGTTTTCGCTTAGGCAGCGGTTGTCCTTCTCTCCTGGATCGGCTGGAGCTTTCTTTAGGTGCCTTTCCAGCTTTGACAAAAGTCCAGCTAGGATTCAATTCAATTCAATTTTATTTATATAGCGCCAAATCACAACAAATGTCGCCTCAAGGCGCTTCATAGATACAGAGAAAAGCCCAACAATCATATGACCCCCTATGAGCAAGCACTTTGGCGACAGTGGGAAGGAAAAACTCCCTTTTAACAGGAAGAAACCTCAGCAGAACCAGGCTCAGGGAGGGGCGGGGCCATCTGCTGTGACCGGTTGGGGTGAGAGAAGGAAGACAGGATAAAAGACATGCTGTGGAAGAGAGACAGAGGTTAATAACAGATATGATTCAATGCAGAGAGGTCTGTTAACACATAGTGAGTGAGAAAGGTGACTGGAAAGGAAAAACTCAATGCATCATGGGAATCCCCGGCAGCCTACATCTATTGCAGCATAACTAAGGGAGGATTCAGGGTCACCTGGTCCAGCCCTAACTATATGCTTTAGCAAAAAGGAAAGTTTTAAGCCTGTGGGATAACCACATTTGCTCAGGGCCTTCTTCATGTGCTGTTCTTCTGCCTCCCTGGCCGCTGTGTCTGTGGGGATGGTGTTCGCTCTGTGTTGGAGCGTCCTGATGACACCCAGTTTGTGCTCCAGTGGATGATGAGAGTCAGATGTTCATCCTCCAGTGAGGTCACTCAGATGTTTTGGTCAGTGGTTGTTGATCAGTGGTCATGAGAATTTGCATGATTAAGATTAAGGAACTGACCTCCCAGCCCATTGTTTCAGTCATTATGCAAATGTACTGTTTATAAGATTTGGGGAAACCTGCAGTCAGCTGAGACTGAAGAAGTCACCTGGATGAGTGACGAAACGTTTCTCCCACAAAACGCTACGTCCAGATGAACAGAGTCAACTTTTGGAGATTTACTTTCCTGGACGATTGAGGATGCATCAAGACGTCATTTATACATCTGATGAAGTTGGTGCTTCAACAAGCTTTTGATGATTGGGTCATCAGTTTTGTAGAAGCACTGCCTTCAGACAGAACAGCATTATGAATAAATGATAATAAAGAATCTAGGATTTTGGCCTTAAGATAAGTTATGACAGCCTCTCTTTTATAAGCCAAATGCATAAAAAAACTGAATACTTTCAAAAGACTATGAACTGATTTCTATGGTTCTGTGAAGCAAACTGAGTGTCAGTGCATGTGAAGCAGATTCACAGCATTTTGCCTTCAGTGTTTACTGTGTGTATAGATGTGTGTGTGCTGGATCCTTCTAAGTTTACACACCCTCTGTCTACCCCCTCCTGTCCTTTTCTTTCCCACTTTTCCACTCAAAACTGCCATTCTGTGAACTCTTTTCCACTTATCTTCTATTACTTGTGTCTTGTTTGTGTGCATTCATGTGATTTGCCCTCTTTCTCTCCTGCTGGATCTTTGCTTACCTGATTTCGTTGCGGGTCTCTACTTTTAACTGTTCCTGGTGTGTCTTTACTGCGTCATCGCACTGCGGGTTTTCACTGACCTGATGAACCAACGATTTGCTGTAAACTCCTCTTGGTCCTTCAACCCATCATCCGAACTTCCAACACTTCCTTTAATTGTCAATCCATCATTTTCTACAACAACCAACCCCACTTCTTCTCTCTGAATTCAACCATTCTCTAATCATGCTGTCTCTCCCTGATACTGCCTTCGCTCTACGCTGGGAATCATCACCTCCACATTCCTCACACCTCCATCGCTCTGCCCCCTCCCTTCTCCTCTACACCTTCCTCCCCCAACAGCAGTGTAAACAGCACCCACAGTAGTGCCTCCCGTTCGTCAGGGGGAGGTGGTAGTGGTGGTGTTGGTGGCGGAGGCTCCTTGCCCCACTCGCCCACCTCATCCTCCTCCTCCTCCTGTCGCTACCGCAGCAGCCTGCCGCACCAGCCTCCACCACCGGGGGGCATTGCTGCCCACCGCCTCAGCAGTGTCTCCTCACATGATTCGGGCTTCGTGTCCCAGGATGCCAACATCTACTCCAAGCCACCCTCACCTATGCCCTCAGACATCACTAGTCAGGTACAAATGCCTCATGGACAAATTTACATTATTTATGTGACCCGTTCAGAGTTACTGTGGCTTAAATTGCTGGCTTCCAATGACACACGCACAGCCTGAAATTTTTGGTCTCTATTTTAAGGACAGCCAGCAGGTAAACTAAACATTTCAGTGTATCTTTAAAATAACAAAGGATAAATATTTAAATAGAATTTAATTACTGGATATCTAATGAAAAACATTAAGTTTCACACATGTGTTTTGGTTCTTGGTCTAAACTCTTATCGGTTTGTGTCACTCTTATTTCTTTCCTGGTGTAGAAATCATCCAGCTCAGCTTCATCAGAGGCCTCAGAAACATGCCAGTCAGTCAGTGAATGCAGCTCCCCCACCACTGTAAGTATTCTTATTCATAACATATAACATGGACAGTCTGAAATGCAGCATAAAAAAATTAAAGCAATAAAAGTGTGGTCGTAAAAAGTTAACAAATAAAGGTCAGTGTGTGTACAAGTAGTCCTTATGAGCCAAAAGCTCAGGCTTCAGACTTTCCTAAACACTCTGTTTCTGAGAGCTTCCTCTTCTGTATCATGTCAGAGCGAGAGGATATCACAGACGACCCATCCTTGTGTGAAAATTAGCTTTAAGCAGTGGCTCCCAAACCTTCTCTGGCATGCTCCAATTAAAGAGCCGAAAAAATGAATAAAAAATTAGATGATTTTTATAGTGTCAACAGATTCTTGTTTGTTTTTACCCTCCAAAACTTATTCTTAGTTATGATTGTTATACATAACTATTCTTCTATTGGTTTCACTTGATACTTATCCATACTTATCCATATTCACGCTATGTATGCATAGTGCATACATGTAGTATTGAGTATATAGTGGGTCTATGTCCCAGTAGTGGGGCCCAACTTAAAGAGAGGGGGGCTATAATGATTTGCTTCACATGGAGGATAGAATGAAGGCCCAGTATAAGAGAAACAGGAATTATTGTGAGCTGTGGATCATACAAAATTATTCTAGTTAGCATAATGTGTGTCCTTTAAGATTTTTACACAGTAATCATTAGAGGTGGGAATCACCATACATCCCACGATACGATATTATCACAATACTTAACTCACGATACGATATTATTGCAATTTTTTAAAATATTTTGCGATATTCAGATTCTGTACATAAAGGTAAACTTTATCAATATTCATTTTCTCTAATATCAAAGTCTCACACTCAGTCTTTCTCTCATTTCAGTTTTATTGTTGACAAACTGAACGGTTTGTATTACAGTCTAGTCCAACTTAACTGAACAACCATCTGGTACAATTATAGCTATTCTGAACTATGCAGTTTATGAAAACTATGCAGCCCCTTCAGCAACTGAAGAATTTGAAAGTAAATTAAAACAAAATATAATTTTACATTAAATAAAAAAGTTTTAAACTTAATTAAAATAAAACATGTCTTAAATTAAAATAAGTAAACTGTCATGTTTATTGCTGCCATAAAAAAAAGTTAAACACATTTGGACAGTGAAGGAATGTCAGGATTCTTGCTCAGAAAAAGGATCAACATGCTCTGAAGTCAGAGCACAAAAACTTTTTTGTAACAAAATATCGATTTCTGCTGTCCCTGTATCGATACATTATTAGCAAACAAAATATCACCATACTACACAGTATCAATTTTTTCCCCCACCTCTAGTAATCATACAATCATACAATCATACTTGTGGTCAGTCTGTGAGAGATTAGTTCTCCCTGACAGTGCTGGGTTATTCTTAAGTTTAGAGTTAAACTCTCAGTTTAGGGTATATTTACAAATACAGCTTAATGATTGGTGGGGGGGGGGGGAAGATAAATGAATTACTTGAAATTAAAAATTAAGCTCTGCTTCATTTAAGTTTACTTCAAGTTTCCTCATCTTGTCCAAGTCAACCAGATTTCCACTGAACACCCGTCAGATTCACACCTATATTACCTGTAGTGTTTTCCAGGGACATCAGGCAAGAACAACAAAATGTAATTTCATATAAGATTGAGCAATTTATTAAACAGCTGTGATAATTGTGGTAGTGTAAAGTCATTTTTGATACAGAATTACAAGGTAGCGCACAACACATGCTGTTTAAAACGAGACGTTACACTCATCAAGGTAGCAGGACGTTCGATTTTCAGCGATTTCCGCGAACAGTAGGAGACTTTGATTTCTGAATGGTAAGTCAAACTTGGTATAGAGCTGACAGTATTAAATCTCTGGGGTCTTGATGTGTTCTCCAGCAGAGAAAGCTTTGTGGTACCATCAAGCAACATCATATCAAACACCGCCCACTTACTCACAAGAGAATAGTGAGGCAAATGTATTTGAGACACGAGGGGTTGGTTGAATTTATGCATTTTCTCCAATTTAAAAAAATGTTCATTGCAGCAATTAGCCTTCTAGAGCTCTATTTTCATAGGCACATGGGGCAAAGTTGTATCTTCCTCAGCATAAACCACCTACACATTGGTGCCAATTGTAAAGTTGGCTTTAAGATTTACAGCCATTTGCTTCTTCCCCTGCTCGCCAACTGAAAATAGGAGCATGTAACGCCGGTCCTCTGTGCTTTTAATTGATAGAGGCATACCCAAATAAAGCTCTACAAAATCAGAGACTTGTTTTATTTATGTTTGGGAACTTGTTTCTTCCTCTTCCATTATACATTCTTTAGCCAGTTTGCACACCATTATATAAATCATGCTTGCAAGGCAAAATAAATATTCATTTCTGATCTTAAGCAGCATCTGTCCTCCGTACCAGCTTGCATATACTGCTTCCCTTTCACTTGACGTGTTCACAACCATCTGTGATCCATCTCTAATTTGACTGATACACATTGTCAAGCTGGACCGTGTGCCCCACTTTCACTGGTTATCTTGACAAGATTTAGCATAAGCATCACGAGGCAGACTTGCAGTCTCTCCTGTGCATTGCATGTGTTGGTTATTTATGGATGTTCTTAATTAAATCATCATGGAATCTGAGGCAGACACATGACACGTTCCATTAAAAACTCACGAGACAATTAAAATTTTTCTGCTCCCCTAAAACTGATCTAAAACCCTTTTAGATCAGTTTCATCAGCTCATCTCACTGTATCCACATCCAGCACATTTGGGAAAATGGTGCAACAGCTCCGTGTACATGCAACAAAAGCAGAGTTACTGTGATTTCTACCTGAGCTCCTTTACTTTAAGCCCTACATAAGCCCAAACCCTTGCTTACTGTTAACTACATAAAGACAAGTGTTAACAGTAAGCAATTATTTATGTGCTTCAGGGAAACAAGTCATGCCTGCAGCTTTAATAATAACAAACTGCACTGCATACTGTGCACGGTTAACTTAAACTGCATTTTACTTTCTTGTGACTGAAGGTACAATGAGAAGTTACTAAATCAAACAATAGCTCCCACCAATCATTTTTTTTCTATCTCCGTCAGGCATGAGGTACAACTTCCACACTTTTTCCCCCAACAATGCTTCGTTTGTCGTTTCCTTGATCACTGTACAAATCCCACAAATATGCAGAACTACCTGAGTCTTCTGTGGTACCTGATGCAGAAGTGCCACAATTCAGCAATCGGAATTTTTGCTACAAATACATCAACATAAACGTGTTAAACAGTATCTAACTAACAATTAGAAGTAGGCTTTGTTGATGTAGAGGCTTAGTCCCACTCTAATCACACTTAACTTGCATATAGAGTCATTTTGATGCATGGCAGCGGTAACTAATTGTGTTTCAAGAGGCCCATTTTGGTTTCAGCTGCATTGTCTATTAAATTCTTAGAATTTGGTGTGTGTGTGTGTACACATGTTTGGCTTTTGTTTTCGTGTGTGGCCCAGTAGCTAGCTAGCTAGCTAGCTGGCTGGCTGGCTATCTCTCTCTCGCTCTCTCATATCTTTGTCCCTCTGTCTCCCGCTCTCTCACTCTTGCTTCGTGTCTGTGGCTTTTCCATTGTCTGATGACATGACTGTGTCTCTCGTCCCGCAGTTTGGCTCGTCCTTCGCTACCTTCCGCCCCGCTCTTTTTCACTCTGGCTCCACCCGGCCTCTCTCTGTCATTCTTCCTGTTCCTGCGTCCCCACCCTATATCCGCCCCCCTGGATCCAGCTCCTCCTCTCCCACATCAAAGGTTCCTATGTGGAAGGTTTGTTCTCCATTCGCTTCCATTTCTTCAGTTGCACATTTTCTTCTGTTTCTGTTTAACAAGTTAATGCATAGAATTTATTTTCTTTTACTTTTTATCACCTGATTAACTCATTCATAACCACATTGCACTGCTTCATTGCAAGTGTTCATCCCCACTTGCTTTGTGTGCATTTGTTTTGGCTTCATCTGCCTCATTGGTTTTACAGTCTGCCAACTGGTAACTGACCAAAACCAAGCAGGGTCAAAGGTCATCAACATATACATGCTCTAACACTCAAAAAAGGCCTCTGTTCCACACATTCTGACCTGCACACAGTCCTTGATGTACCCATAAAGGCCCCCTGTTTCTGCACTCAGATGAAGGGCATCAAACTGCTGGATAGTGGACAAGTCGTGTGTGCTAATGTTACCACCTACTTCCTGTTTATTAATTCCGCTCACCTCTTCAGGACTGGTCCAAAGCAGGTCAGTATGAGCAGCCTGTGGCTGCAGCGGCAGTCCAGAGAAGAAGGGAACCTCTTGATAGGCTGAGGGAGAGTGAGGCATCACCGGGCTCCCAGGGATATGCTGGGCCATCACATCCTGATGATGGGCAGAGAGCCAGGATGACGCCAGCTACCATCGCTGCCAAGGTAATAGTGAAATTGATGATACTGAAACACGGGCTGAAGATAGCAATTTGTGTGTACGTCTATACAAATGCATGAATATGTATAAAGTATGGCCTATAGTACAGGGTGGGCCATTTATATGGATACACCGTAATAACATGGGAATGGTTGGTGATATTAAAGTCCTGTTTGTGGCACATTAGTATATGTGAGGGGGCAAACTCCTCAAGATGGGTGGTGACCATGGTGGCCATTTAGAAGTCGCCCATCATTATTTACAAGTTTCTGACCACTTATAAAATGTGTTCAATGTGCTGCCCATTGTGTTGGACTGTCAATGCAACCCTCTTCTCCCACTCTTCACACACTGATAGCAACACCACAGGAGAAATGCCAGCACAGGCATCCAGTATCCGTAGTTTCAGGTGTTGCACATCTCGTATCTTCACACCATAGACAATTGCCTTCAGATGACCCCAAAGATAAAAGTCTAAGGGGGTCAGATCGGGAGACGTTGGGGGCCATTCAACTGGCCCACGACAACCAATCCACTTTCCAGGAAACTGTTCATCTAGGAATGCTCGGACCTGGCACCCATAATGTGGTGGTGCACCATCTTGCTGGAAAAACTCAGGGAACATGCCAGCTTCAGTGCATAAAGAGGGAAACACATCATCATGTAGCAATTTCAAATATCCAGCAGCCTTGAGGTTTCCATCGATGAAGAATGGACCCACTATCATTGAACCCAATATACCACACCAAACCATCACTTTTGTTGTTCCAACAGTCTTGAAGGGATCCATCCAATGTGGGTTAGTGTCAGACCAATAGCGGTGGTTTTGTTTGTTAACTTCACCATTCACATAAAAGTTTGCCTCATCACTGAACAAAATCTTCTGCGTGAACTGAGGGTCCTGTTCCAATTTTTGTTTTGCCCATTCTGCAAATTCTGTGCACCGATCTGGGTCATCCTCGTTGAGATGCTGCAGTAGCTGGAGTTTGTAAGGGTGCCGTTTGTGAGTAGCTAATATCCGCCAAAGGGATGTTCGACTAATGCCACTCTCCAGTGACATGCAGCGAGTGGTACGCTGTGGGCTCTTGCTGAATGAAGCTAGGACAGCCACTGATGTTTCTTCATTAGTGACAGTTTTCTTGCGTCCAAATTTTGGCAAATCCAACACTGAACCAGTTTCACGAAACTTAGCAAGCAGTTTGCTAACTGTAGCATGGGAGATGGGTGGTCTCGTAGGGTGTCTTGCATTGAAATCTGCTGCAATGACCCGGTTACTGCGTTCACCAGATATCAACACAATTTCGATCCGCTCCTCACGTGTTAACCTCTTTGACATGTCAATGGCTGTGAACAAAGAGAAACTTGTAAATAACTCATGAAAGAATAAAGTTACATTGAAACCAAGCACACCATTGTTTTTCTTGTGACATTACCAATACGTTTGATGTGTCACATGGCCCTCTTCCTATTGAAAAAACAAAAGTTGTATCCAAGATGGCCGACTTCTAAATGGCCACCATGGTCACCACCCATGTTGAGGAGTTTGCCCCCTCACATATACTAATGTGCCACAAACAGGACTTTAATATCACCAACCATTCCCATTTTGTTACAGTGTATCCATATAAATGGCCCACCCTGTAGTTATTCCAGGTATTGTGGTCTGTGGGAGCAGCTCTTATATCATTTGCTGTGGAATACATCTGAGACAGTCAGCTAAAGACTTGACTTAGTTGTCCATTTAGAAAAAGCATAAAAAGCCTAAATATGACTACAAAAGGCTGTGAACACAAGTGTCCTTGTCAACACGAGGTACGGCACAGGCAAAACACTTCCAGTTTCTCAGGTGGATGCTTACAAATGAAACAAAAAAAACTCTTTTTTCTTTTTGCTACTGCATTTTAGAACCAGAAACCTTTTTTATTCTATTCAATTTGTAGATTAGGGTTTAGTTTTCAAACAGCGGGTTGCTCAAACTCCAGTGCAGTGTTTCATTGTATGTTCTCAGCATGGAGAGGAGGTTTCTCCAGCAGCCAGTGACCTGGCCATGGTGCTTACCAGGGGACTCAGCATGGAGCAGCAGAAGAGCAACAGAGACTCCCTGCAGTACTCCAGTGGATATAGCACAGAGACCACAACCCCATCCTGCTCAGAGGACACAATTCCTTCACAAGGTGAAACTCTAATCTACCACACTCTTTACGGCAGCATTTAATCTCATTCGGTGCCCACATATATTACATTTCACCTGGCCACATTCATCATCTTATTTTTGTAACATTCCAGGAAAAGCAACCTGTTAAGGGAAGGTGTTTTTTTTTAGGGGAAATATCAATATTTAAAACTTCTGCAGAAGTTTTACTTTATTGTATTCCTCCCACTAGCACTCCTGCCATTGAGTGTAGTTTTACCAAAATCAGATTAACTGAATCCATTTAATCATCCAGGCAGCAGCTAAAGTGTATGATGGATGTATTCTGACAGTTTCTCTGACAGCAGTTGGAAAATGACAATATAAAGATAAAATTGAAAAATATTAAATGTGCTCACTTGCTGGCTTGCTCTACCAAAATGATGTAGCTATCCCTGTTAATCTAATAAAGCGACCACAGAACATTGTCTTTCTTCTCTCTCTGTTTCTGGCACATCTAGTTCAATCATTTCTCTAAAATCTCATAAATACCTTTCTTTGTTTTACTCTCTGCTCTCCTCATATTAGGTTCAGATTATGACTGCTACTCAGTGAATGGTGATGCCGAAGGTCCAGATGGACAGACAGAGTTTGACAAGTCCTCCACAATTCCTCGCCACTCTAATATTGCCCAGAACTACAGGCGAATGATCCAGACCAAGAGGCCAGCCAGCACAGCTGGCCTTCCCACTGGTGTTCTTGGTCCAGGGGCTCATGGGATACCCGGGCAGCCCGGTGGAGCTGGCGGAGGTGGAACAGGGACTCCAGGGACTGCCACCATCCGCCGAACCCCCTCTACCAAACCTGGCGTGAGGCGCACGTTATCCAGTGCGGGGCCCATCCCCATTCGACCACCCATCGTGCCTGTCAAAACACCCACTGTCCCTGGAGACTCGCATTCACCTGGTGCAGGTGGAGGGCACGCTGGTGGCGTACCTGTCCGTGTGGGGAGTGAGGAATGTGTGTTCTTCACTGGAGCTGAGGATTCACAGGGAGCGCTTGATTATGTGAAGGCATCACCAAAGCGCCTCAGCCTGCCTAACACCGCCTGGGGATCAGGGGCTGCGTTAGAGGTCTATGCTCAGCAGCATGGGGGCCTTGCAATAGGAACAGGCTCGGGCACTGGATCAGAGGAAGATCAGATGATCGCAGCCAATCGGCACAGCCTAGTGGAGAAGATTGGCGAGCTGGTAGCTAGTGCGCACGCCCTTGGTGAGGGCCAGTTTCCCTTCCCTGCCCTCCCTGATGACCCAGCCCCACCACCAACTGGCCCCACTGACACTGAGACAGGGACCGAAGGGGCAGAAGGGTCTGGTGACATGCTGACCACCATCAGGAGAGGAGTCCGTCTTCGCAAAACCGTCTCCAATGACCGCTCAGCTCCCCGTATATTGTGATCGGAGGAACAGCAGAAAGAGGATGATGCTTGTCAACCGAGAGGGAGTCAGGTGTTGGTGTGATGCAACCCAACCACCTAGTACATACACAAAAACTTAACCATGTAGGGAAAGCTATAATATAACAGAAGACGAATGAAAACAGAAGCATACACAGAAAAAAAGTTTAAAGACACCATTAGAGTAATGATATATAATATAATGATAATAATAACAATAATAATGTTAACCCATGCTGACAGTTAAAAGTTAAATGCTGAACATTGACAGGCTCCTAGCAGGCCACTATAACTAGTGTGTGTTGGACGCATGTTTGTCTTCTATACACCTTCACCCAGGGAAGGAAAGACTCACAGGACAAAAAAAAAAAACAGATATGATTTTTTAAAAAAGAGGCAAAGAAAGAGAGAAACGCTGGGTTCTGTTCTGTTTTGCCAACTTACACCTTTCCCTATCCTCTTCTCCAACTAACCCGACTGTCTGATCCCAGATGAAAGACTGACTGAACGAGGGGCTGGTGTGGACGAGAGAGAGAGGGGACTCGGAGTGCCATGTGAGCAGCTGGATTTGAACCCAAGCTGTCTCAGCAGCAACACACTGTACTTATTAGCCCATTGAACTGAAGCTTTGGTATTAGTACGGGGAGCTAACAAGCCAGAGGGCCTCTCTGGTTCATCCTAATGAAAAGAATCTTGGAAAAAAGGAAATATCCACTGTTGGCATTGAACCGTGCTAGTGCCCCCTTCCCCCCCTCTCTCGCTCTCTGCGCAGTGAATGCGTGCATTCATGGGCGTGCATGTGGGCAAATGTAAAACGTGAGCGTGTGTCTACGTGTGACTAATTGTGTGTATGTGCGCGAGGAGGGTGGGTAGAGCTCTGCTGCAGGACAGCTGGTTACCCAATGAGGGCAGGGCTTTTTTCTCCTGTGTGTTGTGCGTGTATTTTCTTGTTTATATTGTGACGTCATTTACCTTGTTACCGCTGTACGAGAAGTTACAAGACGTACTCCAGGCGTATAGATATATTCATATATATTTTCTAGAACCAGAGAGAAAATGTTAAATCAGAAATGGAGCAATAAATGTGTTTTATTTTCTTGTTTCGAAGAAGCGGCTCGATGGAGGATTGTAGATTCTCCTTTGTCACATTCAGGCAATCATCAGGAATGCTAAATTACACATCGACTGTGAATTCATGCCTAGCCGGTTTTGGCGTGTGTCTCTCTCTGTCCCTGTCTCTTTCTGGTGAATGAAATGGATTACAAAAGTCTGGGGGAGGGAAGGAAAACTGTAAGCACTTTGATAGGGGATTGGTAATATGTACAATAGCCAGTAGGTGTTGTTGTAGTCATACTGTATGATAGGGAGTGTGAAAGTGAGCGAAGTGGTATCCAGGGGGGAATTATTTAATTTGTGAAAGAAGAAGCAGAAGAAGACAGGGAGGGACAAAGAGCAAGTGAGGAAGACTGGTTGATTTGGGAGATTGGTCGAATGAGATGGGATAAGAAAGTGTCAGGGCCATACGAGCTGTTGCTTGTTGTGGATCGTGAAGAGCACTGAAGTTTTTAATGCTGTGGCCGCACTGGCATTTAAAGGACTGGTCACATAATGAAAAAAAAAAGCACAGTATAGACAGGTCAGACTGTATAAAGCAGATCCATACGTTCCTGCCAGTTTTATTTTTCTGTCGCTGAGACTTCTGCCTCATAGCATCAGAGGGGAACGTAGGTTTGATTGAGTTTCTACTGTGGACACAGACCTTTAAAAACACCTAATAAAAACAGCTTTTCAGAATAAAACTTTTTCCACTGTGAGTGGAACAGTTGGAAGTCGGTTTTCCTGTATTATGTTATTGTAGAGAGGCGAAAATGTCACAAATTGGGCCAATAAACACACCTGTGGTCGAGAACAAAATCTAACACTTTTACTTGGATATTTGCCTCTTAATACTTAACCAGTATCCAAAATTCGGGCTGTATTTTTCACTGTCCAAATCTTCAATGACAGCTGCTTATCTAAAAAAATATCGTCTCACCTGTAAATATTGTCTTTTTTTTACATTGTGGCCACACAAAGTAAAGCCTTGAACAAAGCTGAACAATACTCTTTTGCCTTAGATTTACTCTGTATGTTGTCCTTTCTAAATAAAACAAAGATTTTAATCCAACATCATAGCACACATAGCACAGATGTGATAAAACACTCGGAGACACGTCCAGCTTGTAGCTGACAATTTTTGACATTAGTTCTTAGTTCTTTATTTTGGTAGAGAGTGAGGAATTATTGTTTGAAACTAAACAATAGCATTAAAATTGCTATTCACCAATTTGGAGGTCTACATGTTTATAGTCTTGACAGATCAAGAGACTTGAGATCGTTTTCAACTCTTCAAATAAGAGACAGGATGAGTTTGCCTAGTGCAGGGGGAGTACATTTGTCAAAGTGGTTATTATGCGTCAAAGTTTTCTTAGCTGCCCGCAAGTTCCTGAAAGTATTGCTGTTGCCCAAGTCTTCGATTGAAAGTTGGACTTCTGCACAGGGTGTAAGGTGAGACTGCCTTTGAAGCTATTGAAAGCCACCATTCTCAAATCTAGTACAAGTACTGGAGGACTGTAACAAGTAATGTAATCTAACCGAAATTTTTCAGATTCTTTGGCCAGCTGGTTTTGAATTAGCTCAATCACACGCAACATAATTATTTAGCCCCACATTTATTCAGTCGCATAAAATGAATGTATTCCCAGCAGCGAGACACAACGCTGGTGTCTAAACACAAAGAGGCCGCCCCAGTTCAGCTCAGGATATGGCTGCGCGAAAGAAACTTTTGTGAACATTAAGATGCAAGGAATGGTGAAGCCGGCTCGCTGATGACAAAGACGTGGGAATATTTAACTTTGCAAGTTGACAGAGAGGAAAAGATGTGTGAAATGAGCATTTCACTGCCTGTTCATACAATATGTACTGTATGTGCTGTACTTGTTAAAGAGAATCAGGCGCACAGATTTGGTATAAAGGTTTGTTAGAAAATATTACATGGAATATTTAGTTGTTTTTTTTTTTTCTTCTACAGTACTGTTTGAATGTTTTGTCTTAACTTTAATTAATGTAAAAAAAAAAAAAAGAAAAAAAGAAAAAACTCCAGTTGTAACACAAACTACTAAGCTGTGTAACATACGGATGCAGGACGTGTGGGCCGAGAGTGAGTGTGTCCTCGTTTGGCTGTTGATCTTTAGGCTAGTGAACTCTTCATCAACATGTCTGTATGCTCTTTTAGCAGTGACCTGAACATAGCCTGCGACATCCACTCTCCTATATACTCTTTTTGTCAACTTATTTTATTTATTTTCTTTTGCCTCGAATAGAAAATTGTTCCAGGCACATTTGTGGCTTCTTTAGAATGATTTAATATAAAGAGTTGGAGAACAGATGTTTTTAACATAGGCACCTTCTGCAAAAACACCATTTTTTTTTGTTGAAGTTTGCAACAGTGCATCAAATAGGGGATGTTTTAATGTTCTGTCAACAGGAAACTGTGCATTTGTTGTTACATGTGGATGCTGTGTGATGAATCTGACTCTGAATCTTAGAAGTTGAAAGGGGGAAAAAAAAAACATGTTTTGAGTGAGAAAAGTGAAAAAGAGTTTGTCCTAAACCACCTGTCAAGGTCACCGTGTCCATGAATCTGTATACCTGAATGTATGACATGGTGAAGGATGGCATCCAACTGTGTCCGATTTGCTTAAACTATTGCAATGTCAGAACATTGTTCCTGTACAACTGGGTGATATTTCCTCTTTAAACAACAGGAAAGCAATACAGGGGTAGTGCATGTATGTGCATTCACAATCATGATCCACTGTGGGTATGATAAAGGAGAATACCATTGTTTTGTAGACTAGTTATTCCACACCACACAGCTCTAATGGTGTTATTTGGAGTTCAGATATCTTTAAAGAGACAGAATAAATAATACACACTGGAGAAGAAAATGGTGTATCATCCTCACTGACTTTGAAAATTGACCTTGCCTAAAAGCTGCTGTGAGGTGTCGTGCACCACCAAACGGTTTAATAAGCTGCCAAACCAAAACACTGAGCCATTCAAATGGTAAAACTGGGTGTTAGTGTTGGGTAGTGTGTTTAATTTTTCAGGTGGTTACGATGAGTCCAACAACTGGGTACTGTAGATATATTTGCAGAATTTTGCAGCAGAACCCCTATCGCCTAACTCCAAAATGGACATGGGAACCAAGACTTCCATATTAAGATTTATTTATAGTCAGTATATTTGTCTAATCACCCAACCCTGCTAAATAAAAGTAATAAAATGTGAGGCGTTAGGAAGAATGTGAGAACTCTGGGATCCTGAAACTCAGTATGCAGCATGAAGTTACTGTAGGCGTTAACCTAATAAAGCTATGCAAGGCTTGGTCACTCAGTAGGAAAATGTACAATTTCATTAGTATTATTAATTCAGCTATCTCAAGGCACTTTATATTACATGCTATATATAATGTAAAGATTCTATTATAGGAAAAAAAACCCTAGCAATCCAAAGATCCCTGACGAGGAGGCACTTGGCAGCAGTAGGACATTTAAAAACTCCCTTTTAAAAGAAGAAAACTCCAACAGAATCAGGCTTCTTTTATTTAGTGTTTGACAAGATACTACTTACCGTAATGTTCTAAAAGTTTCCCAGAGTTGTGAGAAGGCTAGCCAAGATTCAAAATTCAAGAAGGTTTATTCTGTAATACCATGTTTTTACATGGTATTTACAGACATACACAGACTGAAACAAAAATGTTGTTGTGTTGTGCAATAATCAGCAAACAATAAAAATACAGTATAACAACCAAGCTGCAGCTTGATGCGACACTCAGCAAACTCAGGCATAAACAATCACACTCATCCAGCTAGCAGCAGTCCTCTCACGGAGAGGGATTGAATAAGATCAGCTAAGTGTGTGTAAAGTCTCAGATTAATAGAAAACTTTGCCACTGAAAAAGATTCTAGTCTAGCACCAAACTTAATCACTTTGTGAGAAACGGAGCCCTAGAGCCATGAAATAGTCTAAAGTCCTGCAAAAGTTGCATGTTGAGGCTATGATTGTTTTCTTCTCCAGTGGGTGTGGTTTTCTGAGTATGAGAAGCTGACTTCAGTCTTCATAGCTACACATGTCTCCCTGAGTCTGAAGCTTTAAGTGCTGCATATTTATTGAATGAAATGCAAACTAAGGAATAAACTGCCAGTTATCTACAGGAAGTTATTCCTTTAATAAAGTTTTAATAATGCCCTGGAGAACAAGCACTCAAATTATAAATAACAACTTGGGAAGTATTCTAAAACCTCTGAGTTTTTCAAATCGAATGAGATCACAGCAGCCTGAAGGCACACAGTAAAAGGTTGAATGGTTAAGATGACTAAAGGACACAACACTGCTATTTTCCTTTAAAATACCCAGTTTACAGCACAAGAAATATCGTACTAAATAATAATGTTTTTAAAATTCTAAATTAACTGTGTAACTAACTGAACAAGCTGGAATAACTGTGCTACAGTTTACGAGTGTATGTGTTGTTCAGTGTGGGCCCGCCTTCAAACGGAGTGGCTGCTGCAGAAACATACAAAGGCACATAGACATACATGCATGCAGGCGTGCGTGCATAGATGGAAACACTTGTGGACATATTAGAAACAGGACTAACATATAGAACAATCTCCTCTTCTGTTAATTTCATAATTTGGCTCAGTCAATGATATTACCACAGTTGACTTTCCATTTTATATCAGCTTTCTTGTTTTCTATCAAGGTTAATGTGCGAGCTCACTTAAAAACATGCACAGTACTTAAAAGACTGCACAACAAGCCCTAAAAACTAGAAAGCTATATTAAACTTTTCAATGATTAGCACGAGGCTGCATAGAGTATGTGAAAGGACTAGTTTAACATTTTGGAAAATACTTACTTTCACTTTTGGTGAGTGTGTGCATTAAAGAATAATTCATAGCCAACAGATGGTAATTTTAGCATGGCGAGGTTTGGAAGCTGTAGGAAACCCAACCGCTCCAAACTGAAACATTCCACCTACCTTTATACCTGTTGTTTACCTAGTAATACACTTTTGTGTTTAATCTGAAAATGTAAATTATACAAAGTAAGAGGTTAACTGGCAAGTGTTGTTCCCACAGTGAATGGCTCACACTGACAAGAGAATAAAGAAATAAGCTCATAAATTTTCCAAAATGTTAAGCAGTTTCTTTAACTTTTAATGAAAACATGATTTTTTTTTTTTGGATTATGTAACTGGAGATGGACTGAGCTGAAAATTCCTAATACCATAATTGTCTGAACAGCCTGGAGGTATAAGAAAGCTACCAGTTAGCCATGCTAATCGTATTTCGCCAAGTGGAAAAAGCAAAAGAGAACTGAATTTAAATGTTCCTCTATTCCCAGACATTTAAACTTGTGTATCCCCGTCTTCTCTCACTTTCCCCTATTGCCATTTAACTTTAATCCACTTTCCTCAATCAGTACACACAGGGATAATGTGTGGCTGACAAATCAGAAAACAACACTTGTCAAGATGGGAGCCCCATTAGCATTACTCTGTCTCTCTGTGCCTCGCAGCCCATCAAAGCTAATGAAAAATAATTTTGATGAAGTCTTTATTTTCACCGTAGTCCACAGTGAATACACACTACGCTCAGTTTATTATCTCTCTGTCTTTCCCTTCACCCTCTTCCCTCCCCCCTCCTTCTGTGTCTGATTATTGTATGTCAGGATGCATGTGTGGATCCAGTGTGTCATAATGGCTAATGGATGCTATCATTTTGGGACCTGGGTGTTTTGTTCAAAATGCTGGAATCATTAGGTAGGTTAAACTTTTCCCTAGCGTGCACATTAATATCTGCTGGTCTCAAGGCAAGCAGATGGATCTCTAACACTGTCTCAGTGCTAGATTACATTTTAATTAATTTTGATCAGGCTTTTTACGGTATCTTCCTGACATCACCTGAAAGGCCGTTCACGTTACTTGGTTTCTCAGTGAGCTTTTGTCAAAGACACCATGTTTTTAAACTAACAGTACAAGGTCAGTTAGGGAGACCACCAAAATGCCATATGTAAATAATTAAAATATATTGCAGTTCAATTGTGAATTGATTTCCATTGTGGCAAGGAGTGACAAAGCATAAGAGTAAAAAAGGGTAGAATACAAAAAACCTGAACAACATACAGGAAAAGGTTAAAACACTAACTGACCACAACAACTACAGCTGTAACACCAATTTGTTAAGCGTGGTCTTGTAACCCAAATTTAACTGAAGGTTGATTTCAAGAGGAAACAGTTCTTCTCTGATTTACTTTAAGTAGATGATACATGTTAGCTAGCTGCCTAGCAATTTGTCTTTTGCAAGCTATCATTAGCTGATCTCATCCAGACAAAAGATGGCTTAAAGCCAACACGTTCTCACTCCCAAAGCGTAACATTTTACGCTAGGTGACAAATCGTCAACATATTACGTTTTCGGCTACCCACCACGTTCCTAAATGACGACCTCGGAAAAATGAGGAAATATGAGAACCATATGGACTCAATCTACACATGTTTGCTCTTTTTCTTCAAATCATTTAGAAACACGCTATTTAACATCATTAAAGTCCTGATTAACCTCAGGAAAATGGTTATGGTTAGGGCTAGGGATAAGGTTAGGTTTAGGGCTGGAATACAGGGCTGGAACGTCTATTACCGCGGGAGCGTCATTGCACTGGATTTCGGCCACAACCCGCCGCGTACCATAAGAACGCCGAAGGTCTCCTTTCGCGTTCCTCAGGAACGCCCCGGGACGTGACAAAACGTCTGCATGTTACGCCTCGGGAGTGAGAACGGGCTACTTAAAGCAGGTTTGGCTTTTTTTTACCCGAGTCCTTCGAGTAGAAATCTGTCCACAGGCTGAGAGTCTCATTTTTAGGGAAGAATTGTTTGCATCATTTAATACATGAAAAACAACAACATTGTCTACTTTTAACTAAGCATTCAGTGTCGCCAATTTCACATGTTCTGTTTTTGATCGGCATGGCTCAGGAGACAACACTACTAAATCGACATCTTGCACAAAAGTCATTTTTCTATCAAAATCGCTGCACATGTAACCAGCTTTTTTCCAACTGCTGTCTGAATTATTTCTTCTGAAGCCATTTTCCATCACTGTTATAGAGACTGGAGAAGATGCAGCAGTCAGCATCCTGTCATTTTGCTGTTAGTGCAACATAGTAAAATTAAAAGTAGAGCAGAACAGAAGTTCAAACTGCATGTTGACGACTGATGATGAAACTTAAGGCACGGCCAACTTCTCTCAGCCGGTAAACTTCATGACCCAATACATATCCGTTTCCCTGGTTACGGAGATTTATAGGCGGTTGGAAGACTTCCACTGTGAGCATTTGCTCGCAGCATGAAAACAATGTTAGAAATCTGTATGGAAATAACTTCCCTTTAAATGTTGTATACTTACATAATATGCTACATAAGATTTAAAAATGTCTTCATTTGAAACACCCCAGTCAAAATGAACATAATATTCTTGATTGCTGACTTGATCGAAGTAAGGAAACCACAATGCTGGCCATTGAAGAACAGATTGTTTTATATTTTTGATCAGACAAAAAAAAGTTTTGAGTCGCTCTATATACAACCCACTCGTTTAGCCATCTGCCCAAGTTATATTGAACTATGTACTTGTGTATGTGTGTCTGTATGAGTGTGATTATGTGTGTTGTACAAGGAGAGATGGTTAAAACCCCTACTGTTCCTCCCTTCAACCTCCCACACACAATCTGTCAGTCTTTCCTGCTGTCTAATACGAAAGGTATCCACATTACTACACACACGCACATATACACACTGGTCTGAAGCAAACATGACTAAGGTTGATTCTCAGAAGCCACATGAGGGTACCTTGAAGTCCTCTATGAGATCCTGATGTAACACATTGCAACCTCTTGTCATACAGCCATGCAGAACAGAGTGGCCGAAGTGGCCTCCCGGTGCCACTGTCACTGCAACTAAATTGAATGTCTTGGTGTCTATACTCCAGTTCCAGTAGTGTCTCTTGCTCGCTTGCTCTCTTTCTCGACAGCCGACATCTGAACTCTCAATGAAATCTCTACAAAATTCACAGCTGAGGCATTTTCTGAGGGGCTTTTTTTTTTTCCTCCAAATAATAACATTGTGAGAGAGTCAACACCTGCTTCTTCTTTCTGTACAAACCAGTCTTTTAGCTCCTCTTTTTCCTCCTGAGTAGCTCTGCAGGCACTGTGGTCTTGTCTTTCTCTCTTCTCACGCCCCCTCACTTCCGCTTTTTTTCCTTTAATTTATTGTGAATTGATTTCTAAGTTTGGTTCGCCTCTGTCGCTGAAGGTGAAAATTTCTTTTCTGTCTTCCTTTTTGTAAGATTGACCCTTTTTTTGTTAACTTTAGTCACTGCTAATGTAACAAAACGCACTGTGATGATTCCAGTATTAATAAAAGTTGTACTTAAACTGTGTGCTGCTGTGTAAAACGAATCTTTTTATTCAAGAAACATGGTCAGAATCCTAAACCATCTACAGAGTTTATTATGCACTGTAAGAAGCGATTCAGTATGGGTCAGTGAATAGTCTGTGTGGCATCTATAGGCCAGCCAGCGGTAGAAAGGCTAACTGTAGTCACTGAACCAAAGAAAGACACTTGCACTTTCAGTGCACAATAACAGTGGTTAGGAAAAGATTCCATGCAGATAATGTAAATAAAAAGTAGAAGGTCCAGGTTAAGTTAGAGTTAAAAGGAATTACACTCTCTCACACATGTACAGTGGGGCAAAAAAGTATTTAGTCAGCCACCGATTGTGCAAGTTCCCCCACTTAAAATGATGACAGAGGTCAGTAATTTGCACCAGAGGTACACTTCAACTGTGAGAGACAGAATGTGAAAAAAAAAAAATCCATGAATTCACATGGTAGGATTTGTAAAGAATTTATTCGTAAATCAGGGTGGAAAATAAGTATTTGGTCAATAACAAAAATACAACTCAATACTTTGTAACATAACCTTTGTTGGCAATAACAGAGGTCAAACGTTTACTATAGGTCTTTACCAGGTTTGCACACACAGTAGCTGGTATTTTGGCCCATTCCTCCATGCAGATCTTCTCAAGAGCAGTGATGTTTTGGGGCTGTCGCCGAGCAACACGGACTTTCAACTCCCGCCACAGATTTTCTATGGGGTTGAGGTCTGGAGACTGGCTAGGCCACTCCAGGACTTGCAAATGCTTCTTACGGAGCCACTCCTTTGTTGCCCGGGCGGTGTGTTTTGGATCATTGTCATGTTGGAAGACCCAGCCTCGTTTCATCTTCAAAGTTCTCACTGATGGAAGGAGGTTTTGGCTCAAAATCTCACGATACTTGGCCCCATTCATTCTGTCCTTAACACGGATCAGTCGTCCTGTCCCCTTGGCAGAAAAACAGCCCCATAGCATGATGTTTCCACCCCCATGCTTCACAGTAGGTATGGTGTTCTTGGGATGCAACTCAGTATTCTTCTTCCTCCAAACACGACGAGTTGAGTTTATACCAAAAAGTTCTACTTTGGTTTCATCTGATCACATGACATTCTCCCAATCCTCTGCTGTATCATCCATGTGCTCTCTGGCAAACTTCAGACGGGCCTGGACATGCACTGGCTTCAGCAGCGGAACACGTCTGGCACTGTGGGATTTGATTCCCTGCCGTTGTAGTGTGTTACTGATGGTGACCTTTGTTACTTTGGTCCCAGCTCTCTGCAGGTCATTCACCAGGTCCCCCCGTGTGGTTCTGGGATCTTTGCTCACCGTTCTCATGATCATTTTGACCCCACGGGATGAGATCTTGCGTGGAGCCCCAGTTCGAGGGAGATTATCAGTGGTCTTGTATGTCTTCCATTTTCTGATGATTGCTCCCACAGTTGATTTTTTCACACCAAGCTGCTTGCCTATTGTAGATTCACTCTTCCCAGTCTGGTGCAGGTCTACAATTCTTTTCCGGGTGTCCTTCGAAAGCTCTTTGGTCTTGGCCATGGCGGAGTTTGGAGTCTGACTGGTTGAGGCTGTGGACAGGTGTCTTTTATACAGATGATGAGGTCAAACAGGTGCCATTCATACAGGTAACGAGTGGGGGACAGAAAAGCTTCTTACAGAAGACGTTACAGGTCTGTGAGAGCCAGGGATTTTCCTTGTTTGAGGTGACCAAATACTTATTTTCCACCCTGATTTACGAATAAATTCTTTACAAATCCTACCATGTGAATTCATGGATTTTTTTTTCACATTCTGTCTCTCACAGTTGAAGTGTACCTCTGGTGCAAATTACTGACCTCTGTCATCATTTTAAGTGGGGGAACTTGCACAATCGGTGGCTGACTAAATACTTTTTTGCCCCACTGTATATAGAAACATTGAATAGGAGTCTGCAGATGATAAAAGAGTAATATGTACATTCTGATAGAAGCTCACATTTATATAAAAACATGGTCTTTATGTGTATTGCACATTCCTCTCCATACGCAGAATACAAGGCCTTATGTATGTGGCACACCTTCAAAAAGGAAAAAGGTATGCCAATTATTCAAGGTCTTTCTCTCTTCTAAGCTAGAAAAGAAGTGCTCAATAGGGCATTGCTGTCTCCAGATGAGTCTATATTCTTACAAATAAGGTTCCTCTGTTTAGTGAACTCTATTAGACCCATGTTGAGAAGGACCTCTGGAAAGAATTTGCATTAGCTATAGCTTTTAGTGATTTCACCTATTTAGTGACATGAAATCAGGACAACATTGTGAGTGTCAGGTCAATTGTCCTAATTTAGAAGATCCTCATTTAGTAGGGAAAATTGTTTACTGTAAAAAAGCCCTCTGTAAAGCATCTTAAAATTCATCACTGATTGAAGAAAATAAGACCAACCATAGGTTTCTCTTCAGCACTGTAGCCGGGCTGACAGAAAGTCAGAGCTCTTTTGAGCAAAGCGTTCCTTAACTCATAATGACTTCATGATTGTTTCCATAAATAAAATTTTAACCATTACAGAAACAGGTACTCATAACAATCTCACAGACGTATCATCACAGCTGGACTGCCCATCAGTGGGCCGATGGTAATTTTTCGTTTTATGGGCCGATGTTGTTGGGTTTTTTCTGCTGTTGTTGTTGTTTGTAACGGTATAAACAATGAAAGGTGGTGACTGGCCAAATGGTCATGATCGACTCTGGGCTGGAACAATTACAGCCAAGGAGGTTTGATGCCTTTTAGGTGACATGAATGAGTTGAAGGGAAGTTATGAACTTCCGAGAGACAAATAACTCCAGGATCCTTTTCTACGTAGCTGACAGTTGGTAGCTGTTGAGGGGCGTGTCTAGCAAAGTTTTGCCAGGGGGGCCAGGTAGGGCAGCGGTCCCCAACCCCCGGGCCACGGTCCGTGAGTCATTTGGTACCGGGCCGCAACAGTGAGACTCGGGTGTGAAATGTATGGTTTTCAGGGTTTTTATCGGTTTTTAGTGTTATTTTGTTATCGTTTTTTTTTTTTTTTGTTAACTCGGTTTTCCTGGGTCTTTTCACGTGTGTTATGAATAAATCTTCTTTTTTTCGGTACCGGTACTAGTTTTATTTTGTTGTATTTATCTGCGACACCTTAAAGGCCGGTCCGTGAAAATATTGTCGGGCACAAACCGGCGCAAAAAAGGTTGGGGACCGCTGAGGTGGGGCATTAACAGGGAAAGGGGGGCACAAAGAAATACTTCTTTCTTATTCTCATTTAAAATGTCTAGCTTTTAATAAATAATCTTACAACCAAAGTGGTCAAATGCATAGAAATCATACATATATACCAACAAGAAAGTGTACATCACTGTCACAACAGTGTTTGTTTTCTTTCAAAGGCTTCATGGCTTTTCCTACAATACCTGGTGGGCCTCTAGTCAAAATGCCCGGGCCGATTATTTGTCCCAGTCCAGCCCTGAGTACCATTATGTACAGCTACTTTCTATAATGTTGATATTTATTTAAACTATTTTTCTCCAAGTGATCTTTCTGAGTTAACTTCAATAATAACTTCCTCCAAACCATCAACGTGTCTTTTAGGCCCCATTCCTACAAGACTGCTTAAACAAATCCAACCATTAATTAATCCTTCAATCTTAAATATGACCAATTTATCTCTATTAATCAGCTACAGCTTAATCCATTGTTTAAAAAGCCATCCCTTGACCCAACTGTTTTAGCTAATGTCATAAATTCTGGAAAGAGCCACCTACATGTTCATTCTTTTTCTCTGAATTTAAACCAGTTTCATTATCCCATCTTACTGATATAATAATGCACATGAAACCAACTACGTGCCCCTTGGATGTGTCACCTACGCCATTTTTCAGAGATGTGCTGAAGACAGTCGGCCCTAACATCCCCACTATTGTAATTGGCAGTATCTCAAATGGAACTGTTCCTCATTTGTTTAAACAAGCTGTTGTCCAGCCACTTCTAAAAAAAAAACCTGGTTGGGAGACATCAGTTCTCTAAGCTGTCTGTTGTTCTTGTCTAAGGTTCTCGAGAAAGTTGTCCTCCACCAATTATCCTCATAATTAGTAACACACATAATATTCTGGATAAATATGAGTGTGGTTTCAGAGCCTTCCACGGCACAGAGTCTGCTCTACTGAATGTGTTCAATTATGTGCTTTTAGCTGCTGACTCTGGAAAAAGTACTGTTTTAATTCTTTTAGACCTGAGTGCAGCATTTGACACTGTCAACCACACAATCCTATTAAACCGTCTAAGACATGTGTCGGCATTCAAGGCTCTGCTCTAAAATGGTTTGCCTTTTACCTAGAGAGCAGATCAGAAAAAGAGAAAAAAGAAAAGAAAAAAAGAGGGAAAAAAGAGAAAAAAAAAAGAAAAAAAGGAAAAAAGAGAAAAAAAAAAGGGGGGGAAAGGAAAAAAGGGAAAAAAAGAGAAAAAGAGAAAAAAAGGGGGGGAAGGAAAAAAGGGGGAAAAAGGGGAAAAGAGGAAAAAAGAGAAAAAAAAGAAAAAAAGGAAAAAAGGGGGGAAATGAAAAAAGGGGAAAAAAGTAGGAAAAAGAAGAAAAAAAAGGAAAAAAAAGAAGAAAAAAAGAAAAGAAAAAAAAGAGAAAAAAAAGGAAAAAAGAAAAAAAAATAGGGAGCAGATCATACTCTGTGATGCTGGGTAACAAATACTCTTCCCCAGCTACACTCACTTGTGGAATACCTCAGGGCTCTATTCAGGGCACTGTCTTATTCTCCTTATACATGCTCATTTTTCAGAAAACACCAAATTTCCTATCACTCTTATGCAGATGATACACAGTTCTACCTCTCTCTAAAACCAGGTGCTGATAGCACATTGCAGAACGTCTCAGATTGTCTTAGCGACATACATTGCTGGATGTCTCTGAACTTTCTCAAATTAAATCACAACAAAACCGACAATATAATTTTGGGTAAGCAGGACTCTGTTAGTCTTATAAGAAACGACTTGGGCCCATTATCAGCTAATGTACATCCCCATGTAAAAAATCTTTGTTTCATTTTTGATTCTACCCTTAAGCTGGGCAAACAAATAAATTGAGTTGTTCATGGCAGCTTTTTCCAACTCAGGAGCATTTCTAAACTCAAAAAAATCCTGTCATCTAAAGACCTGGAAACTGTTATCCATGCTATCATATCATCACATCTTGACTACTGAACTCTCTCTATTTAGGCATCTTTCACTTAAGCCTGTCCCGCCTGCAACTTGTTCAAAATACACCTGCAAGGCTCCTGACGGGTACCGGAAAGAGAGAGAGTATTACTCTGATACCCGCATCTCTACATTGGCTGCCAGTTAGATACAAAACTGATTTTAAGGTTTTATTATTTGTTTTTAAAGCCCTCCGTGGTTTGGCTCCAGGTTACATTTGAGATCTTCTTAGCCTGCACCTACCCACTCAAACTCTGCGCTCCTCCAGTCAGATGCTTTTATTAGTTCCAAGCTCCCAGTTCAAATAGGGGTGACAGGGCTTTCTCCATTGCCGCCCCGAGACACTGGAACAGTCTTCCCCCTTTTATAAAATTCTCTTCATCCTTGGAAGTCTTCAAATCGAATCTGAAGACCTACCTATTTTCCAAGGCTTTCAGAGCTCTCTGACACCTCTTTTATTCTGTTTTAGCTATTCTGGTCTTTTATCTCATTGGATGATGTTTGCATGTGTATACATGTATTTTATGTTCACGTATGTGTGCTTGTGTGTGGATGTGTGCATTTTTCTATATGTATGTGCATATTTGCATATTTACAAACATATATGGATGCCTTACAATGTTTTCTATTATGTTTTCATCTTATCTATTTTAATTATTTTTATTATATTATCTGTCTGTTCAAATAAAGATGACTTGACTTGAAAGAGTAAAACAATTAACTGATCATCTGGAGAGGAATGTTTCAGTCAGGTTTCAGAGGTCATCACATTTAGTGAAGGTTACAAATGATCTTCTTGTGTCTTCTGACAGTCGACTCATCTGTAGTCCCTGTCTGTTGGTATAACTGTAGGTATTAAATGTATTGAAGGTGGTTTGAATCACATCTATCTAATAGACTCCAATTTTTACCTCTATTCAAATGATACCAAACTTTATCTGTCCATTAAGACAGATAGCATATACCAGGTAGTTAAACTACAGGAATGTCTTAAAGACATAAAGACCTGGATGATCTCTAATTTCCAACTTCCAACTTCCAAATTCAAATTATAGAGGGCTAATATATAAAATATTAACCAACTATGTAGGACTGGTTCCATTGTGCAATATCTCTAAGATTGCAAACATCCTGTCTCAGAGTGACACTGAAAAACTAGTTTATGCATTTATTACTTCAAGGCTTGACTACTGTAATTAGTTATTATCAGGATGTCCTAAAACCTCCATGAAAAGCCTTCAGTTGATGCAAAATCCTGTACTGATAGAAATACAGCTCTCATTTTAATGACCTTATAGCAGGGGTGCCCAATCCCAGTCCACGAGGGCCGGTGTCCCTGCAGGTTTTAGATGTGTCCTTGATCCATCACAGCTGATTTAAATGGATAAATTACCTTCTCAACATGTCTTGAAGTTCTCCAGAGGCTTGGTAATGAACTTATCATGTGATTCAGGTGTGTTGACCCAGGGTGAGATCTAAAACCTGCAGGGACACCGGCCCTCGTGGACTGGGATTGGGGACCCCTGCCTTATAGTATCACGTCACCCCATTAGAGCTTTCAGACTTACTTGTGGGTCCTAGAGTATTTAAAAGTTGAATGGGAGCCAGATCCATCATCTTTCAGGCCTCTCTTCTGTGGAACCAGCTCAAAGCTCTACCTTTAAGATGAGGTTTCAAACTTTACTTCCTTAGAGCCTTCTAAGGAACTCAATGGGGATGTGGCAAACAACTCTAGAGGCCAACTTCAAGCCAATAGCACAAGTCACCATCAAGCGTGGGATCTACCAAGGAGACGTTTTGTCCCCACTGCTGTTCTGCACAGGCCTGAACCCCCTCAGTGAGATAACTGACTGGCTGCAGATACTGACTATGGAATGGATCAATCGTCAGCAGCCTCCTCTGGATTACAGCAAGCTGTACGCCAGGAGTGAATGAGGCATCAATTCACACCACTAGGATCTACAGCAACAATATTTGAATGTCATTCAAACTGGAGAAGTGTAGCCAGATAGCAACACAGAGAGGGAAGGTAGTCAGAACTGAGGGGATCACACTACTAAAAGGCAGCATTGCAGATATTGAGGTACCTGTGAATCCTACAGCTAAATGGGAACCACCAAGAGGCTGAAACGAAGCTGAAACCAAATACAGAACCTGCAGAGAGTAAGACAAGTCCTCAGGAATCAGCTGAATGAAAATAACAAAATCTGAGCAACCTATGCCCTCTCGGTTATCAGATAGCCTACTTAGACGATGAACAGAGCCAAGATCCTGTGGGACTTGCAGACATTTCTGGTGATGGCTAACCAACTGGACATAACAGTGGTGAACATGCAGAAGAAGATGGTCATAGTGATAGATGTTGCCATACTGAGCGATAACAACTTCAGGAACATGGAACACGAGAAGCTCGAGAAATACAAGGGCTGAAGGCAAGAGTGGTCTCAGTGGTAATTGGAGCACATGGAGCCTCTGGTGGAGGACCCAAACTTGAAGGATAAAGACTGTGTGCAGGCGGAGAGGGGAATTGAATATATTATATAATTATGAATGAGATATTGTCCATGAATGAGAGCGTATAGCACACTGAGGCAGAAATGAAAAATGAAAACAAGAATTTTAAAATCTAATCGGACGGCTAAAGAATTTCTCAAAACCCACATACACCTTGCAAAGCTTAGCCTTCAGCTGCTCTTAAGCTGGGTGCTTTGAAAATCTTTTGTTTGTCGAGAATCAAAAGGGCTTCAGCTGAGAAACTATACTGTGAAATACCCAATCATAACCTTTGTAGTTATGAACAAATCACGAACGCTTCCCTATGCCTTAACCCTGGAGAACCAATGGGGTCAGAGCCGACCCCATTGGTTTACTAGGGAAACCATGCGGTCAAATTTGACCCCATAGGTTCTCCAGGGTTAAAGATCCTTACAATTCTTTAATTAACAACACATTTTGAAGTAGCCAGTATCTAGTCATTCAGTAACTAACAAGGGTTGAAACTCAAAGGATAGTGAAACTTCTAAATGGCATGAATGTCGGACAAGAAAAACTTGTATGATTAACAGTGAAAATAAATAATGATTAAAACCACGGCGAAGAGTTTTGGAAATGCCTGTAGAGTTTTATTCTGAAGCACAGACATTGATTACTTGGCCAGAGAAACTAAACCCCATCCTGATTACACCTTAGTGAACATTGCAGTTGCTAATGCTGAGTTCGCAGTTTCCACTTCAATTCAGATTTTTCCAGGTCATTGCTCCTGACAAAGAGTTATAGATCACTCATGAGGCTGGAAATGAAGTGAAAGAAATTAGATGTATTCTACTGCGTGCTGGTAGGGGGCAGCCAAGACCTTTAACTCTCAAATGCAGAAATGGGTCTGAAGCAGACAGAGCAGTGATGGTACATGCTTACTGTACACACATGTAAATATGTTAAACAACATGAGTTGTTCAGGAATATGTCACACAGATATAGGGACATCCTCAGATGGCTTACATTTCTGAGGCAAACTGTGGCAAGGTACTCTAAAACGAATCAAATTAATTTTCCCGTGAATACAGTTAAAGCATCAATAACTTCTTTCTTTCTTTCTTTTCAAGCTTGAAACAGCCAAAAACACTTTTCATTAGCCTTCATTATCGTTTCTGGAGATTTATGTTCCATTTCTAACAATAGCTGCCGGTGGTGGCCATCATCTGCTGAGAATTAGTGAATGGTCTGCTGGGTAACTGAGCTAAATCTTGTCAGCTGGTTTTGATTAAAGCACTTGATAGGGCGAGGACAGACTTCTTTTACTTAACACCTACTCCCCATTGCCAGCATGGAACCACACATAGAAGTTTAATTAAAAATAAGTGGGGCACAATTAATCTGAGGGAGGCAAGCTTCATTCAAACGCACAGCAGCTTGAGACTGTAAGCCCGTTATACTGCCTTTTGTGTGTGTGTGTGTGTGTCCATGGGTGCATGCGCTCTTAGCTGAAGTGAAGTGAATGTGTCTCTACTCTGCTCTTCTCTCCTCATACTGGGACTCTAATTAAATGTTTAAATCGTGTGGCTCAGTGTTAGCAGCACTAATAGCGAATTGCTGCATGACATATTGAAAAGACTCACGTATTGTTGTGATTTTATTCATAGAGAAGTAGCACGGACACTGCAGGATAGGTATATCAGCAACTAATTTTACTATTACTTTTAAACTTTGCTTTTTAAATTAGTTTTCCTGCACTGTCAAACACTCCACCCGGTGAGTGCACATTCCTGTCGACCTAAGAATGTGTGTGCTTTTGCCTTCATATCCAAATAAACTGAAGTAACATTCAAAGCATGCCATGCTTTTTATCTTTTTTACTTTGTGCAAGGTTTATGGAGAGATAGTTTCACATTCAGGGTAACCTGACCCATACTGTGCAAAAAATATCCCAAAGGTAACAATAACCTGAACTTATTGTTATGAGTAAAAAAGAGAGAGTACAACATTATATAGTGCATGCATGCATTCTTATATATTAACTGTGCTTGGAAAGCATGGTTTATTCACATGCATAGAAGTCTACAAGACTTGTTTTTTACAATTAGTCTACATAATCCACAGTGACGAAGTGAAAAAACATTTTTTCAAAATCCGAAATCTTTAATTTACAAATGTATCAGATCCTTTTCTGTGGCTCCAAATTGTGGTCAGGTGCGTTCTATTTGCTTTAATAAGATGTGCCTAGATCTTGATTGGAACCCACCTGTGGTGAACTGAACAGACAGGACATTGTTTAGAAAGGCACAAATTAGTTTATATAAGGCCTGACATCTGAAACTGCATGTCAGGGCATAAAAACCCAAAACGTCCAAAGTAAAATAGATGATGTAAAGTGTAAAATCTCTCAAACTGAGTTACCAGAATTGTGGTACCTTGGTCATTTTAGTGACTGGGACCAAAGAGTAACTTTAACAGGGCTTGAAAAATTCTTTTAGATATAAGGACAAAAGGAAAACCACCTCAGCAGTGCTCCATCATTGAGGCTTTTTGGTAAATGATGAGGGAAATGTTTTCTCTGTCAAAAAGAGAAATATTTAGGCTCAACTCCAAAAGCCAGGCACTTTCACTAGTTTGTTGCCCAGTGATCTGATCCCTAACACAAACCAGTGGTAGTGGACAGTGTCGTGCTATGGAGTTTCTTTCTTAGCTGTTGGAAAAGAAGGCAAAATTGAAGGGGGAATGATTATAGGCAAACACAGGGAGTTATTGAGCTGTCAAAAGAATGTTTGTTTCAGTATGACATACTGGAAGTACCTGACTAGCATTGAGTGGTCTAACCAAAACACAGACATAAAGCCTATAGAATGTCTCCGGAGGGACCTAAAAATGTCAGTTCACAGATGTTCCACATCCAATCTATGGAAGCTTCACTGGATCTGCCAGGAAAGAGAAACTATTCAGGTGTGCAAAGTTGTACAGTGGAAACATACAGAACAAGACCAAGCAAAGTACTGAGTCTAAGGTCTTGATATACTTTTATACATGTTAGCATTTGATTGAACAGGTATTCAGAAAACTGCCCTAATTACTTGATTACAGAAGGAGAACAAGAAAGCCAAGAACAACATGGAGCCTTCTTACAGAGGCACTTGAAGAATCCGTGTCTGACGAAGTGCGTGAAAAACAACCATGCCTTTAACTCCAGCAAGTCATCTCCTCAGGTCTCTTGAAAAGTCTGTTAGACAGCTGCAGCTCATGAACAAAAACTCTGCTAGAGTTGTGACATAGACCACAAAGGCTAAAAACAAGCCTCCAGTTGTGTTCTCAGTGTCGGTGAACTGGTTTTAAAATAGTCCTGCTCATTTACACACTGGTTTAGAGTAAAAATACATCCCATAGTTTCTTTCTCATATTTTCAAACCCAAAATTGTTGAGAATGTTTTGTTTTCCTCTCAGACAAAACATGGTGAATAAGAAATTATTGACTCCTGCTATTTTTAAACTGAGACAGAAATATATTATGTCTGCTGCAATATTTCCTACTGTGGGCACCAGAATGTCATGGATTAATGAAAGGAGTGTGTGAAATATGTATATAGTGGTTAAAGAAGTATGAATGTGATGGCCATTTTATCTTGAAGAAAGAAATCCCTCCATTTAACAAAACACACAATGACATTGTGGGTGAAACTGAAGACAGCCATTCTTTCTTCTTGAATGATTATAGTGCTGTAGTGGTTTTCTGCAGCATAAGAAACTTGTAACGTGAAGCCTTTAAATCAGAGTCAGCTCAATTAACATGATTGTTCTATTTGCTGTTTAAAATTTCAAGCATTTGGGATTTACTGCACATGTCTGGTGTCCAGGTCAAATAGAAACTAATTTTATAAATTAAACAAACAATTTCACTTTGACAATCTGGGAAAAAATGGAAATGGTAGAGTATATGTTTATAGATTTAGGGTCACATTTTATTACCTATTGTCATTTAATAAAGTGGCACCTCTTTCCACTCTTGTTGAACCAAAGTACAAGCACATCTCACAATAAACTACTATTACTGAAGACAGAAACACAGATTAGTCTTTTTCTGAAAATAAATAAATAAATAAACATATGCAGTCCACTCAAACTCATAGCAAGTTAAACATGATATAGATAGATAGACAGACAGATATAGATAGATAGACAGACAGATATAGATAGATAGATAGATAGATATATAGAGAGATAGATATATATAGAGAGATAGATATAGAGATATATATATAGATATAGAGATATAGAGGGAGAGAGATCTCACAAACAGCTTTTTTCCCTCTGGGCCATTTAGCCTGTCAACAAACACTATCATGTATAAACATGGCAAAGGAAATTAAAGAGGGAAAGGTGAAAGCACTAGTTTTACTTTTGATGAAATCCTAATCATAGAGCAACAAGGCCAAAGATGGCATGTTTTTATTATTACACTGATCAGTGGCCTGCTGTGACACCTCACAAGGAATCGCAAAGATCTCATGTTTAATATAAGTATATATTATTGACGATAGACGGAGGGCATGGAGGGAGATGGGGAAGAATTAGCGGAGAGAATAACAAAGCAATGTTGCTTGAGATGAAAGGGATGTGGAGCTTGGGTGTCTTACACAATGACAGAAAAATGCCAGTCTTCTCATTTTGCGACTGTCATCATATCCTCGACATAGCTGTCAGGCCTGAGGGATAACGGCGGCTCCTTGGTCTGAAGCTGTTGAAAGCTGCATCAGAAATCACAAAATACTTCAGCTTACAGCAACAAACCATTGCATGTCTCTTCTGCATACATAGTGGCCTTGAGTACTGGTGACAGAGAGAGTAGGAAGAAAGAGGAGCGACTTGGCGGTAGAAAGAAAGGCTGTCTCAGTAAATGATGTGCTATATGCTCTTGCGGCATGTCCACAGCAGAGGGAACAACAAAGGGGGAAAAAAACAATATAACAAGTAAGTATGTTTGTACTGACAACGCACTGAAATGTGCACAAATTACAGCAGAACATGAAGAGCGTTCACAGACACGTTGAAGTGTTTGACAGAATCTTTCAAATTACGAATTCCATCATAATGGTCTTGGTGGGACACCCAAGGTCAGCTTATCAAACTCAGCTCCACGCTCACCAGTTTGAGCTGGACTTCAACATCTTCAACATGTTTGCTTTTTTTTTGTATTTTAAGATGAAAAAGAACAGATTCTTGCAATATTTGAATTGTGCTTATGTGCTCGTTACAAGGGATGGGTATCGTTTAGGTTTTATCCGATACCGGTGCCAAACCGGTACTTTTGAAATGGTGCCGGTGCTTAAACAGTGCTCAAACCGGTGCTTAAAGAATGGAGAACACAAAATTGGTTCAAAAACCTCTCATGTTCAGCTGTTTTTTGTAAAAAGATAACAATGTTAGCCTTTTCTGCAGCTATGGGGCATATATGGTATCACTCTTGGCTGGAAGCAGCTTAAACAATGGAAAAAACACAAACTTTGTCCAAAAACCTCTCATGTTTAGCTGTTTTCCACTTTGTCTTTGGTCATTTTAGCCTTTTTGGCCAGGGTAAAGGGAGTATCTGCCATCAAACAAGAAGACAGCCGCATGTAGCAATGATGATGTTTGCTAGTTCACTTTACATGCATTAATGTAATAACGTGGTTAGCCTACTCAACGTAAATTACACACGAACAACATTAAGCTACTCACGCAGAGAAGAACGGCTGCTGCTGCATCATCATCCGTCATCACTTCTGCTACACTGGCAGGGCTAGGGGCCAGGACTCTACTCTTCGGGTTTTTGGGGGATGTTGCTAACTCCGGGTCCGATAACAGGCACCACACCCGCAGTAGATGTGCTCGGTGTGAGGTCTCGCAGCAAGCTATCAAATACGCCGCATTTTTCGGCTTTTAAAAAAAACGCTATGCATCGCCAGGTGTTTCATCGGATTTGAGGTGTTACCTCCTTTGACAGTATCACAGTATCACCTTAAAGCACTTGTTGCAGGCTGCTGAGTTTGCATATTTTGCTGTGAAGTACAGCCAGACTTTGACCGCTTCGCCTTGGGCATTTTTAATCTGTAGCTCTGCTCTAAAAGAACGTACGTACCTGGACCCGCCTACTATCCTCGGAAACGTAAAATGATTGGCTAGAATCTAAAGTGTATCACAGCTCAGGAAAAAAAGCACCGAAATGTGCGCTGCTTTTCGGTCTGGTTACTACCGTTTATGTCAGAACGGATACCGGTACCCATCCCTACTCATTACCCTTCCATTCGATACGCTACTTCTAGATGAGCAACTTGGACAAATATGTGCCTGCCTACATACTTACTTATTTTCAAACAGGGCATGTATGTACCACAGGGAGACCTATCCCACTAAACATTGGACTTCCGATAGATATGCAGGCCATGTCTACACTGGATCCGTTGGTCCATGACCAATTCTGGACATCTATATGACCTGGACTATCTGCTCCACAGTCTTTGTCATTGCGCATATTTCGGAAACTGCCTGCGAGAAGCTGGGGAACATTTCCGCGTGAAATCCACCTTGCAGCTACTCACTTTTTTTTTTAGCATCAAGAGCGCGTGCCATCTTGGAGATGTCCGCTGATCACTTTGCATTACTGCACACAACCGTTCGTACAGGTCCCACGAACATCAACACTAGAAGTTCAGTAGAAGTCGAAAAAAACGGACCAAAATTGTACGTCCCAAAATGACATATAAAAGACGTCACTCTGACGTCAGTTTGCTCCGTGGGATTTAAGGCACTCGCCTACCTCAAACAGCATTTTTGAGATAGATAGTAGTTGTAGTATAGTGTGCCAGTAGTATTGTTTCTAGCATGGAATCAGGTAGTGGTTGTAACAAGAAAACACTTTTGTTTGGGTTTTTAATGATTTTTTTTTTTTTTTTTGGGCTGAACTTCTTACTTTTAAGTTGTGTTATTTTATTCAATTGTATTTTTTTCCAGGAAAGAGTCTGCTTTCAAAGTGTTTGCTTCAGTATTAAATTCCTGTACCACCACAACAACAATACTTTTTACTCTAACAAGTTTTCAGTCTAACAAGTAAACATAAACTAATATACCTACCACAATTCAAGCCAGACAGCTGCACGTAGTATTTAATTTGTAAAAAAACAAGTTTTGCAGTTATTAGCGCAATGAATTAAAATGAACAATTAAGATATAAGATATGTTGCTGAACTGCAGAGCTCCTTCAGTGACAGACTGCTGCATCCTCGATGCATGAAGGAGCGTTTCCGCAGGTCCTTCCTCCCTGCAGCTGTCAGACTGTACAATCAGAACTTCTCCCAACAAACATAGATGTTTACATCAATGCTGTAACTGCAATAAGTTAATTAACCGATTCGCACTACAACCTGGTTTGCCTCTTACCTGTAATTATTTTTATTTAATTTAATAACTGTACAGTACTCTCTGTTTATAGTAACCGTTGTCCTTAATGTAAATATGTAAGAAAAATTGTGTATGTTTCTGTTCTGTGTCCTGTGTACTGTTTGTTTGTATATTTGTCTTTTTGGCTGCTGTTACAACCAAATTTCCCCTTGTGGGACAATTAAAGGATTATTCTATTCTATTCTATTCTATTCTATATAATGGGAAGAGGGTTGGAGAAGTTTGTTTAACTCAGGTTAGACCGCAGTGGTTGATTTTTGTCTGTGTATTTATTTAAGAGCTGCACACAAAATATAGAGTGGGAGAACAAAATTGTATGTCCCTGAAAACCCAGCGTTCATGTTTTGCCTTGCAGCAGCCCCTGGTATTCCATCAGTCATACCTGAAATCACCACCAAACTAACCAAATATTTAGTTATGAGATGATTTCCATTCAGCTTCCCAACCAGCTGAATCCCACAAGGCTGTGAGCTTTCACACCAGTCAATCACCACTAATGATTTCCCGTCTGTTTATTAGTTGCCTTATGAATGTTTTGACAACAAGTTAGACTGTGCCCCAAAGATACGCCCTGGTTAATATGTAAAAACCCAGATGACTCATATTTTAGTCTATACTGATTATTCACTTTGATTAATATCTCCTCCTCATTCTTTCCATTTTCCCAATATATCTGTCCTTCTCCCAAAATATACCCTTGCCCCCCCCAACACAGACACACACAGACTTTTCTCTTTCTTTCTCTCTTTTTCTTTCTCTCAGGCTGTTTGGGAATGGTGTGTTTCTCCTGTCTGTTGATGACTGGTCTGGCATTGATGGCTGCAGTTAGCCAGAAGCCCACAGCAGCACACTCACTAATTAAAGACAGCTAATGAACGACAGCATTAGCATTTCAATAAAGGCTCCCGCTCTCTCTTCACAGCTGCCTGGCTGCTGAGTTGTTCATGATGCTGAGTCTATGGCCAACCACATAGAGCTATGATGCTCAAAGGAGGCGATAGGAAAGAATTATCTACATAGTTAGATTTGTGAAAAATAAAACTAAAATTCTGATGTGGCTCTTAAAGGTGCGTCGAATCTGAAAATGAATAAAATACTTAAATTTCACGATCTAGACAAATATCCATTATGTTGCTGGCTCATTCATAAGCTGATCGGGGGGACTATTATCTCAAGAGCTGATAATTTTCCGGCTTCATTCACCATAGGAAATAACTATTGCTATGCTAAAATTTCAGGCAACAGTCCATACAGGATGGATATAATCACAAAGGATTTGTTAGCTCAGCTGTAATGATTTCAGTTTTATTTACTGATAAGACCCAATCAGGTAATGAACATGAATATCAAGATGACTCTTTCTAAAAGCACGTTTCTGCTCATCTAGACTGAAATAGTTTTCAGACCAGCTGTTTCATCGTCCTTTACCAAGTGCCAGTTTTAGATGTTCTTAAATGGCAGAGTCATTTTGGCACTGACGATATGATGCATAATTTCTATGTATCAGTATTTAAAATATTATATAAAGATTGTGGCTATACCTGCCTCAAAGGATGTCTATGCTTTAGGAGGTGCAGCTGCATTGTTCCACTATGTCAGCTGCACAGACACAGATTTAAGTGCAATGGCCAATCTTCTATGGATGCATACTAAAATTCCTGTAATTTACAATGTGAGCACTGTATATTTAAGCTTTTCCTGGATATGGTTTAATACATGCATATACTTAGTGCATGCTTTATTAGGTACACCTTGCTAATACTGGGGAGACCCGCGTTTGCCTTCAGAACTACCTTAATTCTTTGCGGCATGATAGCATCACACAGTTGCTCCAGATTTGTCAGGTGCAAATTCATGATGCAAATCTCCTGTTCCACCACATCTGAAAGGTGCTCAATTGAATTGAGACTAAGATGCTATTTGAGCTGTAATGTTCCACATCCATCCTTTATATTACTGGCATCTTGAAACTGCAATCATCTATTATGGCAGAAAGCTTAGCTTGTTTCACGCTCATAGGAAACTGTAGCTGTCTCCATTTAACAATGTTTCCATCTCCCATTAACAATGACATGAGCTAGGCAAGCTGAGAGACCAGCAGCATTTGCCTGGTGGTTGCACATTACATGTGCACATTATCTAATTTTAGTGCTCTGAGATCAGTTACAATCTGTGCTTTGTGTGGAAACACAACTAGTATTAGCAAGTAAACGAGCTTCAGTGAATTATCATCGTACCAGGTGAGTTTCATCTTGCTAACCACCGGCACCGATCTAGAAAGGTGGCATGGAGTTGCACCCACCCTAGTTGAATTCTGTTTGGCTTCTAAAGTGATCACTCAACTTCCTGTGGTATAGTGAAGAGTGGAAAAAAACAAAAACAAAGAAAAAACCACCTCTGCTAATCACCTTAGCCAACCTGTTGAGAAAATGGAGTGTGAAAAAGTTAAGAACTTCTTTAGTACATTGGCAAGTAAAGCTTTGATGATGATGGAAAAAGGAGATGACAGCTCTGACCATGTCCGCTCCAATAACAGTACATTCAACTCAGCATCTTGATGCATTCTCAATCATCCAGGAAAATAAATCTCCAAAAGTTGATTCTGTTCATCTGGACGTAACGTTTTCTGGGAGAAACATTTCGTCACTCATCCAAGTGACTTCTTCAGTCTCAGCTGACTGCAGGTTTCCCCAATCTTATAAACAGACCAATAAAGACCTATAAAGACCATCTCTGAATCGAGGAGCGGGCCTAAGGGTACATCTTTTGCCATCCTACAATGCTGTGATTGCAGCCATTCCCCAACTCTCTGTGAATGGTACTCATGGCCATTGATCAGTGGTTGTTGATCAGTGGTTGTTGATCAATGATCATGAGAATTTGCATAATTAAGATTAAGGAACTGACCTCCCAGCCCATTGTTCCTTCAGTGGGCTGGTTTCAGTCATTATGCAAATGTCCTGTTTATAAGATTGGGGAAACCTGCAGTCAGCTGAGACTGAAGAAGTCACCTGGATGAGTGACGAAACGTTTCTCCCAGAAAACGCTACGTCCAGATGAACAGAATCAACTTTTGGAGATTCAACTCAGCAGCACTTTTGGAAATAGCATCTTTAAGAATGTCTCAATGTAATATGTTTACCTGCTGTTTTGCCAATATTGCACCTTCATCTCACTAAATATGTTTAGTGCCCCCACAGATATTAACAGTTAATCATTTCACACACAGCTGAAGCCTTTTAATTGGGCTTAGTTCTTTTTCTTTGTTTTTAATAAATGTTCCTCCTTTTAAATCAAGATACACGTCTGCGTTTTTGAGTTCATTAACAACAGTTTGGTTTTTCCCAGTGATATGTGGTCCTCACTGCACAGCCACTACAAAGCATAGAAAGGCAATCGTTTGTGTGAATTTAGTAGTAGAAAAGTGCTTAATAAGAACCAGAGCTATTTACCATTTACAAATATGACAGAATATAAAGCATTTAAAATGTGCTCACCTGAATGATATAAAGCTATTTTAATATTAATCAATTTAATGTTGATAGGGAAACACACAGATGAGGGTTGTTGTCTGTGTTTCTTTTTTTTGTTTGTTTTTTGTTCTTGGGGATGGGAGGGGAATTGCCTTTCTGTAAAGGTCACCACACATCACTGTAGTCGAGCACAGTTAAGTCATTGTCATGTTCAGGTAGCCAATTTGAGATCATCTGAGGTTTTTGACATGGTGCCTTCTCCTGCTGGAAGCAGCCTTCAGACGATCAGTACACTGTGGTCATAAAGGATGAATGATCGACCTGAGCAAATTGCAGGAGTGGCAGGATTGGCACCTAGTTGTTTTCTGCTGCTTCAGCCTGCTTAAGGGTTCAGTGTGTTGTGTATTCGGGGATACTTTTCTGGATACCTTGGTTGCAGTGAGTGGTTATTTTAGTTACAATCTGCCCATTCTGGTCTGTTCTCTGGGATCAACAAGTCATTTCTAACCACTCAGAACTGCCACAGTGGATATTTTCTCTTTAAACCCTGGAGATAGATGTGTGGGAAAATCCACAGTGAGGTCATAAATATAGTTCTAAAAGAAAATATGTAGCCTAGTGCCTTTTTCATGTGATTTTTCACATTCTACAGTTTTAAAGTTGGTCTTTTATATGAACTGTTTGTATGTAATCTGATATGGTCTGATATCGAGGATGATGCATTCATTGTTGCTTATTGCAGCTAAATCCATTCTGAGCTCGTTCTTTAGTTTTCCCCAAGTTTAAATGGCTCCAGTAAAGAGAGTGAATTTGAACCCACTTGTCAGGATGGTAATCTCAGTGAGAAATTTTAATCAAAGGCCGCGGGTAAATATTTTTTCATATTAAGTCTTCGGGCTGATTTTTTTTTTTTTTTACTTCATTTACTTTCCAGTGTTTGAACTTTCTGTCTACAAAAAAACAGTTTGTCTAAAAGCAATCAACTTTGTATACCAGGTTCTGAGTAGGACATCAGGGGGGAAAAATAGTTGAAACTTTAACAGGAGAACCAAATGCATGGCCCAGAGCCAGCGAGGTCTGGAGCTTTAGAAAATGTGAAAAATGTAATGAAGGACAGACACTTGGGAATTTTTTTTACTGTATTTTAGCAGGTGTTACACTCCACATTATAATATGATATAAACACATGATTGTGTATGTATGTGTGTGTGTGTGTGTGTGTGTATGTGTGTATATATATCTAGATAGATAATAAAAACAAAAAATTAAAGGACAGGAAATTAAATGTTAGTATTTCATCAAGAGTTCCTGTTTTTTCACTGTTCACCGCAGACTTTCATTTTTTCTGTTTTTTTGTTTTTTTTAAACAATAGTAAAGGGTAAAAAATGCAAAAGAAAAGTACATGTTCTATGAATTAAGAGAATTAAGAGGGAAAAATCTTGTAATTAAAATTGTAATGAGTTACCATTACTTTTTTCTGTAAAGTTATAATTTATACTTTAAAATTAAAGTTTATGTAATTTATCTTCGAGTTTCAACCCTACGAGCCGTGTTGATGGGGTTCGGTTTTTTATATCATGGAGCAGTTTTTGTGAATAATGTAGAAAAAATGAGACTTATTTTAGAAATTGAACTTTTCCCTGATACATCAGATAATATTTGTGTAGTTGGACGTCTTTACACTGGAA
Organism: Neolamprologus brichardi; assembly: GCF_056152115.1. Taxonomy (NCBI): domain Eukaryota; kingdom Metazoa; phylum Chordata; class Actinopteri; order Cichliformes; family Cichlidae; genus Neolamprologus; species Neolamprologus brichardi. The sequence continues at coordinate 4,362,949 of NC_142104.1, read as the reverse complement.
AAAATGAAAACTGTTCGCAGTTTTGTTATTTGGGTTTTTTTGGGGGGGGGCAATAGTTTTTTCTTCATTGGTCTGAGTCACTTAAAATCAGATTGAGTTATGTCCCCCACAATATAAAATGAGTTTGACATACCTGCACCTAGTACTACAAATGTTGCCCTCAGTAAAGTACAGTTAATATCTCCACCAAGAAGATATACAAGTGATTGGTTTGGTTGTTAGCAGAATTATTAAAAGCTATAGACGGTTTTGCATAACAGTTTTAAGGGAAATGTGGTTTTGCCAAACTTCAACAGTTTTAAAAGGATTTTAAAAAGGCTCTTTATTTTCTGTGATGTCCAAATATATAAACCAGTACTGGGACAAAGTTTAAAATGTTTTTTTTAAAGACAGTTTTTTAAGAAAATAGCACAAAGTAATCTGGATTCAGATGTCCTCCCAGGGACTGAGATTATTATGCATGGTGTGGAGAACATTTTCCACCTTGGCAGAGGTATGTAGTCAAGGGGCTAAACTTGCTAACCAGGGCAACTGATGGGAGTGGAAAGTTCTGTGGGTGATCTATTAAAAACTTATAGGAGTCTTTCAAGAATCACTATTATCAAAATAAACTGTCTTTTAGAAATGTTTGGTAATGATGAATTAAGTGGAAGCATTCGTTTTTCTTTTGCGCTTCCTTGCATTGTTGCTTGAAATAGAATATGCAAGAGCTTGCATCACCGAGAGAGTTTAGAGTCACTCTGATGCAAGCTTTTCTCCTATGCTATTTCACAAAGCCACGGAGACTCATTGACTGACTATGTGATCCACTTTCCTTCACAACATAATGTCGGGAGCAGAGCTGACACTCTGGGGACCGACACTTTGAACCTGCATTTGTACTGTGCTGCTTCAGCCAGGGCCCGTGGTGGATTGTGTATCTGATCTGATGTAAGCCTATTCAGACATTTGTAGTTAAAGATGACTACAGAGACTCTCTTATAGTCATGTTGTTATTGTCTCTCTATGCTCATTTCTTGTATAACGTATCTCATATGTGCATGACAGGTTTTGTTTACCGTACTGAGCGGTTACAAATGAGAAAATTCAAGATGGTTAGCTTCTAAAGTGACTTAATTAAAACATATTCTTGATCAGAGAAGGGAAGTGATGAAGTAAAATTACATCATTAGTGTACTTAAGTAGACTTCCCAGATATATTACTTTTACATCCTTTTGACACAAGCATCTCTACTTTATATTCCTTACTTTACAAACATTTTACTGTGGATTTGAGACATTGTAAATCAATTTAGAGGCAACAATGCTACATAAAAACCATATCAAACGCAGTGCTTATCACTCAGGAAGGGATGAAAGACCTGGGGAAAAAACATTTCTGTATCATTTATAGGTCTGTATTGAAGGGTTAAAGTGGATTGGACCAATCTAGGTTGTTTTGTTTTGTTTGTGCAGATGGTTGTGGTCATTTAACATTTAACTAACATTTCTATGAGTGGCAAATAAATTGAAATGCAATATTTCCAACATCTTGATGCATGCTCAATCATCCAGGTAAGTAAATCTCCAAAAGTTGATTCTGTTCATCTGGACGTAGCGTTTTCTGGGAGAAACGTTTCGTCACTCATCCAGGTGACTTCTTCAGTCTCAGCTGACTGTAGCTGATCTTATAAACAGTACATTTGCATAATGACTGAAACCAAGCCCACTGAAGGAACAATGGGCTGTGAGGTCAGTTCCTTAATCTTAATTATGCAAATTCTCATGACCTTTGATCAACAACCACTGACCAAAGACCACTGATCAAAGACCATGAGTACCATTGACAGAGAGTTGGGGAATGGCTGTTTATGAGATTGGGGAAACCTGCAGTCAGCTGAGATTGAAAAAGTCACTTGAATGGCGAAACGTTTCTCCCACAAAACGCTACGTCCAGATGAACAGAATCAACTTTTGGAGAATATTTCCAACAGCTTAACAAATACCAGCAAACACACAAACCTTCTGTATTTTGCAGGTAGAGAAAAGAGTATGGGAGTGTGGAATGATGTAAGAATGTCCCCTTGTTTTAATGTTATTTTCATTACTATACCATTATGACATGACAGTATGGTTGTACAGTGTTTAGCACACAGCAAGAAGGTCCAAGCGGGTTCGAATCCACCAACAGTTTGCATGTTTGAACGTCAAACCAATTCATGCGTCAGTCGGGCACTCCGGCATCTTCCCACAGTCTGAAGAAATACATGGGGTTAGGTTTCCTGTGGAAATTCTAAATTGATGTATGTCTGTGAAGGTTCTCAGTCATCCAGGTCATCGTAGTCAAAGGAGCTTGCAAAGAAAAGCGTCTGGACTTCTTTAAGTTACTTGAAGACGTTTCACCTCTCATCCGAGAAGCTTCTTCAGTTCTACGGTCAAATGGTGGAGAGTCCCAGATATAAACCTAGTGGGAGTTTCCCCCCACAGAGGGACAAAAGGACCCCCTGAGATCCCTTCCCAGACGCCTTAAAGCCCCCTCACATCCTGGGCCATCTGACCTCAGGAATTCGCATGATAAGGTGGGGCCAGGTTTCACAATGAACTCACCCGAAACTCTGGCTGATTGGGACCCACACCCAGTTTCACACCTTGGCTCAGGCGATTAGAGGATCATCAGGGGGTCCTTTTGTCCCTCTGTGGGGGGATACTCCCACTAGGTTTATATCTGGGACTCCCCACCATTTGACCTTAGAACTGAAGAAGCTTCTCGGATGAGAGGTGAAACGTATTCAAGTAACTTAAAGAAGTCCAGACGCTTTTCTTTGCAAGCTCCTTTGACTAAATTGGTGTAAATGATTGTCTGTCTTTGTTTATGAGTCCTGTGATTGACTAATGACCTCTCCCGCATGTACCCCCACCTTTGCCCTGTGACAGCTGTGATTGGCTCTGTAATCTCGAAGCCAATAAAAACATGAACACAGTATATAAAGAGCTGTTGAAAGAACAGAAGACAAAAGCTGTAAGATTAAACTCAAGGAAAGGCTTTGTCAAGTTTGAGAGAATTTAGGGTAGACAGCAGGTCTGGTGGACCATAGAAGCCAATAGGCCTGATTGGTCTGGTTAGCACAGTGAAACTCAATGAGATTGGCACTTTCTCCCTCTTTTTTTTCTCCTTTTTCACTGTTCCCCTCTTCTTCAGTCCATAGAGGCAAACGGGCTGCCAGGACAAAAACTATAAAGGCTGACCCAAAGTCCTGTGAAGAGGACGAACAGTTTATTAATCTTTTAGTTGCATTATTGTGGCTAAAGCAAGACAGGGTAAGGACAAAAAAAGGAAAAACTATCATGATAAAACACTGAATTAATTAGCCACTTTAATTGTGTGTTCTCCATCCTATTCTCTGCGGGCATAATTAAGATGTGTTTATTTGGACACAGTTTGCTCTTCAAGGAGGTAACACAGCTAATTGGTATTATACTCAAGTCACGCATACATTGCAATTATATCAGCTAGCTGCTGTTGCAGGAGCCACTGTGTAGAGCTGGCAACTCCAATTACTGATTTAAAAGATAAAAATTAGGACATATTTAATGGATTTGTAAATGCAATAACATTTAAAGGGGGGAAGTTGTGGGTAATGAAAGTTGGAGCAGAGTCTCATGGGAGGAGGGAGGGGGTGGAAAATTCAATTGGCTGCTGCACCCACAATGTGCTCTCCCAATCAGTTCCACTGAATCTTTCAGTGAGGAATTTTGGGTGGGTGGGATTAGGAACAAGTTCATTTTCTACCTGATGATGTTGTATAATTACACCCTTCATTAGCAGATTAAGATCAGAACACCACGAGGCAGTTTTTTTTCTTTGATGTTTCACAATGCTAAACCTTGGCCACATTGTAATTATTTAAGCCCAGAGTGGGACCACTTTCTGCAGATAATAAATCAACTTTTTCATTTGTTTTCTCTCTAGTTTCCTGAAATCATAATCGTTTTATGATCTTCTTGTGTGTTAAATCACCTGGAGTCATTATGGATGGACACAATGTGTTGCTTATCTTTTTTTCCCTCTACAGACGACGAGGAGGGGTTTGTTGTGTATGACTAAACTGAAATAAGTAAACCACGAGACTTGCAACCCCTCAATAATGCCGCAGCCCGGTTTGAAATCTGAAAACTTGAACTTTTAGTCACAACTGTGACTGACAGATACATCCCACTCCAGGAATAAACCAGGTGTTTATTTTCAGTTTTGTTACGTCCGTCACAATAAATCACACCAGTGTCTGAAGTGCAATGCTTATTCTGCACGGGGCCTATTCTGGATTCTCTATGTTGTTCCTGTGTCTGACCATCTCTCACCTGCACTCTGCAGTTTGAAATGGCTTAAAAAAACAAACAAACTGGGATTGCTGCCTAAATGCACTGCAGCACATTTGGTGGAATCACAATGTGTGCATGAGCTTCAATAATATATCCATTTTCTTCAACTTACACTGACCTGATCCTGCAGGCAGCAGTCTAAGCAGAGGTGCCCAGATCTCCCTATTCACCACCAGCTCCTCCAGTTCTTCTGAATGCTGAGGCATTTTCAAGTTAGCCAAAAGTTATAACCTCTTTCCAGACCATGTAGCAGCGGACACTGTACCAATCCTTCAGTCATTCCCTTTACTTTTTGTGCCCTGCGACGCCTCTGCTTGCTCTTTTCTGGCTGAGAACCATAGCCTTAGACTTGGAGACTCTGGGGCTACCTCTCATTTTTGCCACTTCCCACTCAGGTGCATTGTACAAGAATACATGAGTACATAACAACATAAAACAGAAAGTACCTCCTACCACTTGGCTCTTCCTAGAAATTATAGCCATAATTTTATAAACATTTTTTTTCTCTACAGGACAGCCTCGGTGAAGTCCGACACTCACTGGGAATAAGTCTTACTTAACAGACGCTATACTCCAGCTCCAAACACCATAAATCACTCCAAAAGTCCTGGTCAGAAGTCCACACCCACCGAAGTATCCTTGAGAGGAAAATAAGCTGGTGTTTTGTTCCTCAACAGTGAAAAAACACGCTGTTCTCCCTGAATCTGAGGCATAGATCTTTCCAGGGCGGCTGATCCCAGTGAAAGTGGAGTACACCCTCTGGTACCCTGTTTGGGGGGGAATCAACCACTGGTCCAGTCTGCAAATTCTCAGACAGTTTCCCCAACTTTCATGCAGTGCAACAGAGATATTACAACCAGCACAGCCCCACAACATTCAGGAATTCAGAATGAATCTAACACAAACCCAGGACCCAGCCACACAGCTGTTTAGGTACCTCAGAGACTTCAGCCACACTGATGGTTGTAAGTTTCTCTGCTTCTTCTACAGAAGACATGTCAGTGGGATTCAGGTGATTCTCAAAGTATTCCTCCTTCCATCCTACTATATCCCCAGTAGACAGCAGTACTCAAACCCCAGTATATACATGTAGTCAGAAAATGGCTTCATCCTCCTGAGGCACCTGAGAGTTTGACAGCATTGTCTCATCATCAGCTGAAAGTCTTGTTCAACGGCTTCACTGAGGTTTTTTCTTTGGCCACTGCCAGAACTGAACTTGGCTCTTGGTAGCACTTCAGTCCAGTCCACTAAGCAGAGGTGAGGAATAGCAGGCAGTGATGGGCACAGTGTCCTGTAACAGGATACCTGTTAATCATAGCCATCTCTAACTCCATTATCCATATGGCTAGGGTTTTTTTTTTTCTTTTGTATTTCTGCATGTCAGGTGTTCATCCATTTAGTTTCTTTCTTTGTCATGTTCTTTGTGCTTTGCTGGATTCTAGTTTTAATGCCATTACACCGAAGGCTTTGAGTTGTTTGCTTATATTTTAATCAGCTTTCATTAAAGTTTGATTGTAACTGACAGAAAAAGCATAACACTTCTCTTTTACCACAGAGACGCAAGATCAAAACATTTTTTTTTTATCATCGTGTCTATTTTCTCTGTGTAAACAAATAAATTTGCAAATAAGTTTGAACTTTTCTCAGTGACCATTCTTTTCTCTTCAAACCACTGCCATAACTGACATCAATAATACAGTCACAACCTCACAATTGCACAAATAAAACGAGTAACGAGAGGACTCAGTGAAATATCTGCTAAGGATTTGTCACATTGTAAAAATACTAAATGCTATATTTGCCTTGAAAACAATTTTTTTTCTTTCCCTCTTGACAACTGGTCTTCAATCACCGAGCAGTTAAAAACAGGCTCACTGGAGGAAATGGAAGTAGACATTCTCAAGCACAGATAGACCTTGCTTTAAAACTGATTACTGGTTGTCAGATTTGATTTTTGAAAACCATAAATCTTAGCATCCGCCTGCATAATGACTGAGCCGTTCGTATTTATAGCAAATATTTGAGGAAGTCTGCAAAGATTTTATCACGTTCCAAAAAAAAAATCTCCCAAATCGCAGCATGAAGACAGACTGGAGGGATTTAGCAGCCTTTTCAGATTTTTGTGAGAGTCAAATGAGAGCTATAATTTGCTTGGTAGAGGTATTCATGTTCACATATTAAGGTCATTTTCTGAGAGAGTTAAAAAAGCAACACTGATTAGTCATGAGAATTCAGTGAACTCTCTAGACTCCAACTCTTTGGTCGGTAATATATTGACAAAAATCACAAGGTTTCTTTTTGAAGAAGGAATTTTTTTTTCTTAGATTTAAAACGACCGAACCTGCTTCGAGTATATGTTTTCTCATTGCTCTCTGAAGGCTCTGCCATGTAATTTTCAGAAAGAAAAAGAAGATATAAAGAAGAAATAATTATTAAAACATGTTGGAATGGAATGTCCTTCTAAACTGATGGCAAGTTCATGAATAAACATCCAGTAATAAGCCCACAGAGGTCAGCTGAACAGCAGCAAGCTTGGAAGATGCATGTCTGTGTTGTGAGCATGACTGGGGGATTGCAGCATCACAGTGAAACAGTGATTCTTTCACTTTAAAAATTTATCTAGCGCTCCTCTTGAGACTGTTTTTAATATTTAATGCAAATTTAATATCAGAGACTTGTTAAAGGAGGAAAAAAAACTTTTTTATATAGTTACAAAAAAAATCCTCAGTGCAGACATTTAAAAAGGTGCTGAAAATATTTTAAATGAAATGCCGCAATGACTTCTGGATAGCAATGCCATCTGTTTAAAGCTTTGAACAATCCACTCTGAACATTATAGACTCTCTCTTTTGTTACATATCTTCTGCTTCATCTTCCCACAGCCTTTTGTCTCGCCTTATATCCTCAGTTCTTCAGTCGACCTTCCTCCTGCCCTCCCCGCTACATCCAAACCACCACCGCTCAATTTTTTTTGTGGAAAAAGATGAGCTATCATTCTCGCCGATCTGTCTTCGTGATAACGACTGCAATGTTTATTACCATGTTAATGAGGAGCCACATTTAGAGAAGATGGGGATGGATTTCATTAATCGTCACCATGGCAACTTATCAGCTGTACTAGTTAGATATAGGTATTCGTCATCGCTCCTTTGGTCAGGAAATTTCTGTCAAAAACAAACCAGTGGAAGAGCAGGAATTAACTCGCTCGTACGATGATTTATTTAGCGGAGTTTTAAAAATGCCTCTTTTCCCCTACTTGTTTTTTTTTTTTTCTACGATCGGCAGCATGAGATTAATTGTGCTTAACTGTGGCAGCAGATTGAACCAGTGTGTGCAGAGGCAGAGATGTGGTTGAAGTTTGAAGACGCCCAAGTGAAGGACAATAGAGAAGATTCGATCAGGATCAGTTTTTGTGCCTGGCCCACTCTGCTCTTTAAGAAAGTGCTTTGCAGCTCTATTCTTGCACATAATACTCTTACTCCTCTCTACAGATAACACCTCTGCTCTTATTCATCTCGTCCTTTTGTCCTGGTTTAACACCATTCACCCGTCCTTGTCCGATCCTCAAACACTCCTACTTTGTCTCCTTTCCTCAGATTCCACCCCTGCTTCAATCGCTCATAATCTCTCCTATCTCTTCTCCCTTTCTCTGCTTTCTTTCCCCCTCTTCTCTCATCATTCACTTCTTCTCCCCTCACTCTCTCACTCATTCTCTTCCTGTCCTCCCCACTACCCTCCCCGTTATTGTGGTGCCTTGCCATGCCACATAAACACCCCTACTTTTTGCTGATCTTTTTAATCTTCTTAACCCATTTGCATATTCACGCTGTAATTTTCCTCCCAGGTTGCATTTAAATAATACAAATCCAGTCTATATTTGTCAGCTATGAGACGATCCTATATTTATGAATATAATTGAACACATTCCAGCCGTCTGAAGATGATGCCAAGGGGGGCGTAAGAACAAGGAGTCACATCTGGAGGCCCACTTTTCTCAACCTCGTTTATTCTCCTCTGAAACCAGAGCATCACAGTTCGATGTCTCACTGCACAGGCCTCATTCATGTCTTTTCTGGCATTTTGTTGTATTTAATGTTTTTTTCTTCGAGTAGCTTCACATGTCCATCCCCGACAGAAGTAAACAACCTTTTCCTCCATGCTTTTGAATTTGAGGTGTGACGCTGTCTTCTCTTAAACAAGTTTCATTGTTTGGTTTCAAGAGTGTGGCATCGTCTCTCTCCCTGTTTCTGTTTCCTTCTGTTTCTTCTATGTAAGTGGGTCAGATTCACAAAGTAATGAACCAATTTCAATTCTTCATCCTCACTTATTAAGGCAGTCTCATCAGTGTGATTAATCAGTCAAATAAGTCCCCCTCATCTGATGACATTAATGATATCAAATGCAAGGATGTAAAAACTAAATGTTTTTACAACTCATATGTGTGCGTATTCCTTGCGTACGCTCTCTCTCCCTGTGTATTTGTGTTTGTGAAATCTGAGAGGAGGTGGAGAAAGCACAACCCTCAGAGATTATGATCTGATATGTATCCTTTGAAGCTGTGTTCTTGTAGTAACTGTGGATAATTGATCCATGCCTTTGATTCCAGCGCTATGTCTCTCGACGAGCGAAACGCCATTTCATGAGATTTTTGTGAATTCACAAACTGAAGTGAGAGGACCTTTTAGAAGCTTTGAAGCCGACATGATGATTCCCCTCAAATTGAGCTTTTTGAGATCGTGAATTTTATCTTTAGCAAAGGAGATCCTTAAAATTTGGGTTCACATGCTCAGCTGTATGCACAAGCATCCTAAAAAGTGAGCACACACACAAACATGGCAAAGACAAGGATATAAACAACATTCACTTCATTCAATAGCATAGTGTGCTACCTGATGATCCTACACTATCAGCAGAAGCATGTCCCATTTTGCCCAGTAGTGCTAGAATTTCCGCCAGCCTTATACCAAATCATACTCTTGCTAATGGAATCTAATAAACTGATAGATTGATTAGAATATCTCTCAATACATGTACATAAATTCACAGCGTCTGCATCTGGGGGCATCCCATGATGCACTTGTCCTCTTATGTGTGATTTTTAGTTATATCTGTGCCTCATTTGCCTTTATCTGTTTCATGTTCCTCTCCTTGTGTATCGTTCCATCTCCCCAGTCTGTTATGTTTCATGTCTGTGTTTTCCATGTTATATTTTCAAGCTCGTGTTGTCACAGTCTTCATCTCATTATGTTTCCTGTTTTATTTTGACAGGCTGGTGTTGTCACAGTCTTCATCTCATTATGTTTCCTGTTTTATTTTGACAGGCTCGTGTTGTCGCAGTCTTCATCTCATTATGTTTTCTGTTTTATTTTGACAGGCTCGTGTTGTCGCAGTCTTCATCTCATTATGTTTCCTGTTTTAGTTTGACAGGCTCGTGTTGTCGCAGTCTTCATCTCATTATGTTTCCTGTTTTAGTTTGACAGGCTCGTGTTGTCGCAGTCTTCATCTCATTATGTTTCCTGTTTTATTTTGACAGGCTCGTGTTGTCGCAGTCTTCATCTCATTATGTTTCCTGTTTTATTTTGACAGGCTCGTGTTGTCGCAGTCTTCATCTCATTATGTTTTCTGTTTTATTTTGACAGGCTCGTGTTGTCGCAGTCTTCATCTCATTATGTTTCCTGTTTTAGTTTGACAGGCTCGTGTTGTCGCAGTCTTCATCTCATTATGTTTCCTGTTTTATTTTGACAGGCTCGTGTTGTCGCAGTCTTCATCTCATTATGTTTCCTGTTTTAGTTTGACAGGCTCGTGTTGTCGCAGTCTTCATCTCATTATGTTTCCTGTTTTATTTTGACAGGCTCGTGTTGTCGCAGTCTTCATCTCATTATGTTTCCTGTTTTATTTTGACAGGCTCGTGTTGTCGCAGTCTTCATCTCATTATGTTTCCTGTTTTAGTTTGACAGGCTCGTGTTGTCACAGTCTTCATCTCATTATGTTTCCTGTTTTATTTTGACAGGCTCGTGTTGTCACAGTCTTCATCTCATTATGTTTCCTGTTTTATTTTGACAGGCTCGTGTTGTCACAGTCTTCATCTCATTATGTTTCCTGTTTTATTTTGACAGGCTCGTGTTGTCACATGCTGTGTCCCAATTCGGGGTATGCACGCTTGAAGTACGCGCACTACGCGTACTATGGACGGTGCGTACTATAAGTACGGGAAGTGCGGAAGTGAGAGGCTTGTGAAATGGGACGGTATATGCTTCGTCGCGCTGTTCAGGTTGCCTAACAACCATGATACTAACCGCGAGACACGTTACATACAGCTTTGTTTGACAGAAATGAAGGAGAAAAATGTTTTGTTGGTCAATCATTTTTGTCATGACATCACTTTGATTAGTTGAGTATCTGAGGCTGAGACCACAGGACTGTAAAACATGATTCAAGGGCTTCATTTCTGTACTGAACAGTCATTTAAGATTAGCTAGTAAACAATAATTAGTTAATGTTGTTCATGAGACTAAAGTCATCTCACTATGGTAATGTAAATATAATATGGCCAATATTATAGTATTGTCAGATTATATATATATATATATATATATATATATATAATCTATATCACTGACTTTCAGCTTGTTGTGTTTGTGGATATATGACTGACTTTAATTATCCATAAAATCATCAGATTCTCTGTAAGATTAAGGTCGACTATATGTATATTTAGAAGTAGAGGCTTTAAAACCAAGTTAATGCTGAAAGTACAAACATCACTAGTGTCACATAACTTTGCCGACATGTGGCCAACAGCAATGTTTTAATGTTCTTCATTATTAAACATTCGCACATGAATAAGTGACGTCATATTCAGTACTTACTTTTGACAGTTCACTCTTCGGCCGCTCCCTTCTGCCGTATTTTGCAGCAAAATTATCCACACCCACCGCCGCGCTATGAATTGTGGGATATATGGGACCACGAAGCGTGCACCGGACCACGCTTGATATTTGGGGAAACCGACGGCGCATTTGGAGTATGCATTTCAAGTACACTTCGAATTGGGACAGCCGTCGTCGCGTGGCGGTGACGTAACCGCACTTAAAATGCGTACTTCAAGCATGCAGACCCTGAAATGAGACACAGCGACAGTCTTCATCTCATGTTTCCTGTTTTATTTTGACAGGCTCGTGTTGTCACAGTCTTCATCTCATTATGTTTCCTGTTTTATTTTGACAGGCTCGTGTTGTCACAGTCTTCATCTCTATGTTTCCTGTTTTATTTTGACAGGCTCGTGTTGTCACAGTCTTCATCTCATTATGTTTCCTGTTTTATTTTGACAGGCTGGTGTTGTCACAGTCTTCATCTCATTATGTTTCCTGTTTTATTTTGACAGGCTTGTGTTTCCATGTTCAGTGTGTTTAGTGTTGCTTCCCTGTGGCGTCATGTTCATTTGTGTCAGCTGTGTTCCCCGTGTGTTTCCATTTCCCTCATTACCCTTGTGTGTATTTAAGTCCTCTGTCTTCCTTTGTTCAGTGTCCGGTCGTCTGTTGAGTTCTGTCATGTCTCCAGGTTTTTTCCACGTTCAGGTTTTTAATCAAGTTCAAGTTTTGTTCTTGGTCAGCGTTTAGTTTAGTTCTAGTTAGTTTTGCCTCAGTGTTCATCTGCGTTTTGTTTTGTACCTTTTTTCCAGCCACAAATAAACAGCTTGCCTTTTATTAAATTATAATTTCGTTCCAAGTGTCTGCATTGGGTCCTCTTCCTCCCTCCACACGGTCTGCCAGTGAAAACCGTGACACCTACATCACACATACTGGCCCTTTCCTTTCATCAGTCAGTCCATCTCACATTTCAGTGACTGTAATGATTTTTGCCTAAAGCACAATACACACTGTTATGCAGAATATGAATTTAATTGATTCACCAAAGTATGTGGCATGGTGCATATTTGGATGACCCTACCAAGTCAGTAATTTATTCCAGGTGGAACATTTTATGACTTCAAAATTTCTGGAATTCAGTAAAAAAGCTTCAGCAGAGTTGGAAGTTTTCTGTTTTAATTAGTGGCCACAGAGAGACAAGGGGTAAAACTGAGAGAAACTGAACGGAAGCTACTGTGCGCACAGTCACACTCCAGCACCTCTAACAGCTGTATAGCTGGTAAATTGGCTGTTTGTGGCAAACAAATGAGGAGTGCAAAATCATTTCACAGACCAACACTTTGCATTCAGCATGAATTTGGTCTGAATATGTCATTGTCTTTAATTATGGTTCCGTGGAAAAGGCGGTATGCATTACTGCAGTTCCCAAATCTCGTCTATGCATCAAGAAAACTGGCAGGATATGAAAACCTGTTGGTTGATTTAGCTTATGTCTCTGCCTTTAGCCGTGACCTTAAAACAATAGTCCCTCTCCTTACGTGACAGCCACGGCACATGCAATAAAGACTATAGAAGATCTGCATATATGTGTTATATGTTCATTAAGAGAATGCACAGAAGACAAAGTGCAATCGTATGTGAAGATTTCAACGTTCTTGCAGGGAAACAAAAACAATGAAATAAGAAGAGATACAAGCTTACGCGCTCAAATACAAATGTGCGGCTGCTTTCACGTGTACTGACACACACAAATGCAAATACATTGGTGCTAACACACACACACCTACAATGCACATTGATGCAGTGGGCAAAGTGGAGTAGCCCCTTGACACTGATCTATAGTCAGCGATTTATTACTCTCTCTAATGAGTCAGGTGAGATGGCTGCTCTCAGAGCAACTCCCCACCACACTACTGCAATGCTGCAGCAAATTACATCCAGAGCTCTCCTCACAACACACCTACAAACAGACAGAGATCTCTCTCCTTCTATCATCTCGCTGTGTGTTCGCTTGTTACCCCTAAATTTTAGTCTCCTTTTCCCCCCCACGTGTTTTCTGTGTATTAAACCATGTGTGATGGTGCAGCACTCATTCCTGATCAATATTGAGAATGCAGTTATGGGGCAATTAAGCGGCCAATCGTCTTCAGAGAAGGTTGCTGTTGAACCACATTAATGTGCTTGTAATCACTCGCTAGGGAAATTAACAGATGAAGACAAAGAAGGAAAGAGAACACATTGATATTTTTTTTTAAGGTTAAGTGGACACAGACATGCTTTGTCTCTGTCTCTCTCTCTCATGCACACTCACACACACAGACAAGGTTAAGACTGCTTCATAGTTAAGCTGATTGTGAGCTCCATTCAGAGCCAACAGAACTGCAAAGTAAAGATGAGCGTTATGTCAGTTATGTACTTGTAAAATAAGGGATTTAAATTTATATGAGATATTTATAAATAAATAATTAAGGGCGTTTATGTTTGTTGTTGGCTTAGTGTTCGAATATGCTAAATACATAAATCAGGGCTGTCATGCTTCTGATTACATGCAACACCCCCATGTAAAACAATTGGATGATGCACACCAACCACTGGCAGTAGATGGAGATTGCACAGCAGGAACATTGCACGTGTGCTAATCATGCATTGGTAATTATGTGTAAACTAGGATTTGGCAGGAAAAAAACCCAACAAAAAAACCAAACTGGCAGCTATATTAACGACCTGTGGGCTCAGCTTCGAATAAGGAAGTAGCATGTGCAACACTGACAATTCCCAAAATTTGATACAGGGACAGCAGCAGTCTAATTGTTTCTAATGGGTATTATTTTTTTACTGTGATGAAGTGAAATGGGCTTACATGTTGCACAATAATCTATCCTCACATTAGGTGGGCGGTGAATTGATTGTGGAAAGTCACTGTGAAAAAAAAGTGTGAAGCATTCTTTCAAAGGGACAATGGGCACATTGTGTAATTTTGAAAAGAAAAAGATGAACTAAAATAGAAAAATGACTTTACCACCTAATCCGAAGCTCTGAGACTTTGGCTCTGCTGTGTTTTCTTTCTGTGTTTTATAAACAGAGATTTTGTGGATATAGTTTATGAAACAGTGGTTTTGTATCTCTGAACAATCACATTAAAGTGGCATCATAAGACAAGCATCACTTAAAAGCTTGATATATATATATATATATATATATATATATATATATATATATATATATATATATATATATATATATATATATATATATATATATAGATAGATAAAACTTTATTAATCCCTCGGGTGGGTTCCTCTGGGAAATTTGTTTTCCAAAAAGCACAGCACCGACAGAAGTTACAGAGTTAAGAATATTTTATATATATATATATATATATATATATATAAATATATATATATATATATATATACACATACATACACACACATATATAAATACAAAGACATATATAGATAAAATATACAAAGGGGATAAATAGAATAAATAGGAATAAAAATTATATATATATCCAACTTTATATGCAAGTTGTATCCCTGTGAGAGCCTGGCAGCTTGTCCAGGGTGTACCCCCACAGCTGGAATGGGGTCCAGCACCCCTGCCTGTCACGGACTGCGACGGCAGACCGTGGAGTTGTAGAGAAAGTAGGGCCCAAACGCGAGACTCTGGTGAAGGACAGTGGATTTATTTGTAGTGAGTGGACAGAAACAACAACTATATACAATTCCGGCACTGTGACTCCTGTGGCGATTCCCCTATGAATCCCACACAGTGTACGTGTCCATTACAGTGAAAAAGGTGACAACTCCAAAAACCCGATTCCACTCCGTGATTTTCCCTCGTGACGACGTTCCTGACTCCCGACTCCTGGTGACACAAACAGTGTTGCCAACTTAGCGACTTTGTCACTATATTTAGCGAGTTTTCAGACTCCCTTAGCAACTTTTTTTCTAAAAAGCGACTAGCGACAAATCCGGCGACTTTTTCTGGTATTACTGGAGACTTATCTATGACGACGGAGGATAGTCCTTCCCCAGCTGCTATCAGGGCAGCAGATGTTCACACCTGTGCGTCCAAACTGCAAATGAATCGCGCATGAACGAAGCCGCTGCTCCCGCACTGACTGTAACGCAGTCAGTTCTTCTTTTACTGTTACACTGTTTTGTGGATCACAAGGTTTAAAACTACTAATAAACACACACCCACACACACAAAGTAACTCCACCAGAGTGCCATTTTCGGGTCACTTTTGCCGGTCCAAGCCCGGATAAAGGAGCAGGGTTGGAATTGTGACATTAAAAAAAACAATAATTGCTAAAAGAAATTTAATTTGTAGTTCTAAATGAATTCTAAATGCAATTTTTACTCACTTTATGTCTCTTCCACGATGTTGTTTCTCTCTCCAACAACGTAGGTTACAATACATTAGCATGACAAATTATGCAAATTAGGCAATGACGTCATTTAGTGACTTCTAGCGACTTTTAGGACAACCAATAGCGATTTTCCTTACTGAGGAGTTGGCAACACTGGACACAAAAACACACACAGCTCAGCAGGCAGCCTTCACTAGCGAAGCCGTTCACAAACTCACTAATCAACGGAGGTACTTAACAGGTTCGACTTAGTATAATCCCGCGCCGACTGGAGCTCCGCCACCCTCTTAAATACGACGCGCCTCCTGAGGCCATCAGCTGCAGCTGGTGAAGGCTAATGAGCGGCAGGTGGGGCAGCCTCCAGTGCGGGAACGCTTCCGGGTCGCCGTCCCCTCAGCGACCCCAAAACCTCCGGGAGAACACAGGGAGAAAGGACAAAGGGAGAGAAAACCACCAAAAACATAGCATACTGAAAAATATACCAAAAATACACGAGCTCTGGGTCAACAGACCCAGGCCATGACACTGCCAACCTGAACTGGTTAGTGGGATGGATCTACTTTGGACTGATATGAGGGATTCCAGCATTTGTAGCTCAACGTATCAGCTGCTGGCTGGCTCTGAAAACAAATGAATCCCTATAGACTTCCTTTTTAAAATGCTTAACTTCAGACATAAAAATGAAAATGTTATCGTTCTCCTCATAAAACCATTTTAAACTCATACCTAATTTCTTCTTTCATACTAACCCTATGGGGAGTTAAATGGATAAGTCATGTATTATGAAACTGCTAAGGCTTAAAATTAAAGTTGTGTACACCTTGATTAACAGCTGTGCCTACACTTGCTAATTTTGATCTCCACTTATTACAGACACTGGACATCTTGATTGTATTTGTGGTATTTCAGCATTTTTAGTGGCACTAAATTATCACTAATTAGCAGATCTGTGTACCTGAGCATTAAATCTCCATATAGTGTATGGGTGCAGCTTTTTTAGCCAAGCTTGCTAGTGGTAGCTGGTACACCCTCTCATCCAAAACCAAAATGGTGACGGCCAAAGTACTAAAACTGAGGTTTCACATTTTTTTAATTAAATTAGTTAACAATAGTTAACAACAACTGTGTCCTTTTATGGTGGGTAGATTCATCTGAAAAGAAGAGCTCCCACTCTGCCACTTCACTCTGAGTGATTCCTAACATGAGCCTCGCAGTGAGTTTAGCCTCTTGGTTATCTCGATACATATTCCTATAGTGATATTTTAGCTAAAGACAAAAAAGTAATATAACACATTGGGTATGAAACCAGACATTTTTAAAGTTACCACAAAGTGGACTTAACACATTTTTTAAACTATTTATATGATAATATTACTTTATAAAACTAAACGTCTGTCTGGGTCAACTATAGCTGAGGACGTACATCAGTTCAGTTCTTTTTTATTTCAAACATATACATTCACCAACGTTTCATAAAATCATTCCATGCAGTTGTTTGAAAAGGAGCAGGCAGAAGTATATACTTATTTAGCTCCCTCAGGTTTACATCCTCATCATCTAAATTTGAACAACAAAAACGTTACAACGCCTTCAACTTAGAACATAACATCACAAACAAAATATTTTCTCATGTTCAACTAAAACTATATTTAGATTTGCTAATTTGCAGAAGAAAATAATCATCAGTTTGACTGCTGTCTTGGGTTAATTGCATTTTCTTCATTCTTATACTTATTTAAAATTTCTTTTTTGAGTTTTATTTTAAACTGGTTTATATCACTACTGACCTTTATTTCTTCTTCTAACTCCTTCCAGAATTTACCTCCCGCTATTGAAATAGACTCCACAACAAAGACTTTAACTGATCAAACACACACATCCACAAACTAGTGCAATAACACTAATGTGCAATAATCTTTTCTGGCATTGTTGTATTTTTACTCAGTTGTATATAGCATTTGTATTCTATTTTTATCTTATTGTATATTTTATTCTATTTTATTCTACTGTATATAGTATTTTATTTTATTCTATTCTGTACAGTTGTGTACTGTATTTATTCTTATTGTATTCTAATTTTTGCTTCATAACTTTTGCACTGTCCACTTCCTGCTGTGACAAAACAAATTTCCCACGTGTGGGACTAATAAAGGTTATCTTATCTTATCTTATCCTTTTCAATGTTGTTCTTACTCTCTGTAATTTTAAATTCCACTTCCCTCTAAAATTATACCTCCCTTCTCTTTCTAAAAACCATTTACTTATTTCGATTGGGAGCATCCCTTTCCTTGCCTTATATATTATTTGCACTGTTTGCGTCCTAATAAAGAGTGCGTTTGTGTGAGCCCTATAGCCCTATACCCCATCGTTCAATAATCAACAAGTCAGTGCCCTGATCCCAGCCCAAGCCTCTCTCCTCCACATGTAACAGTGTATTGAACCCTAAAAACTGCCCGTGTGTGTGTGTGTGTCAGGAAAATCCCACTAATAATGGATGAATGTAGCTTGTAGTGTAAAGCATTTTGAGTGGTCAATAAGGCTTGGAAAGCACTATATAAATGCTCTCAATTAAAGCAGGCTTTTTATGATGCATGTATGGCCTCCAGGTCTGATTTGATTGGGGAGTTGGCTTGCACTTGATTTTTAGACTGGACGGACACATCCGTCACTACTAACTAGTTAAAGAGAGCAGTTTCACCATTTACCCGATACAAACCATTTAGATACATTTGGATCAACTCCAATACAGATTTTTTTTTGTTGTTGTTTTTAGATCTTATCAAGAGATATTGATTAACACGGTGACAGAATAACAAAAGGACAAACACAGTGTTAAACAGAACATGCACAATCAATTTGATAATTCTTTCTAGTGTTAAAAGGCACAACAGATGAAAGTATGCAGTACATTCTGCGACTGGTGTGAGAAAATATCAATTTGTTGCTCCTCATTTAATAAAACACTCCAGCTTTTGTCTCTTAATGAAGTTAAATAGTGAAGCTGCATGTCTCCAAGTGTATATAGCCTCAGGATAAAAATCTTTGCATTTACAAAACTGATTGAAGCAAGATTACAGAAACAAAAGAAGAGCTCGTGTAGATTTTTGCCTGAAGGGCTTCAAAAACTACAGAAAGGTATATTTCTTAAATAGGCAGAATCATTACATGGGATAAGAAGAGAACACGGTTTGTGCCATTTACCGAAGTTAGAGGTGCACTGGGATTTGATAAGAAATACTGTTTAAACTCAACAATTCGATTCTATAGTAAATTTAACTGCAAGCAAACGATCTATTGCAGAGACATCTTTTTTTCTTGACCCTTGTACACAAGGTCAAAGGTACCTTTACGCAGCGTTTTTGTTTCTGTTTTCCTTATGCATGAATCATTGTGTTGTAAGTTATTTGTTATCATCATTGAACAGATTTACTCAGTAGTTATGGTTGGTTTAGCATGGAACTAAAGTTGAGATCTTAATTGGTTCTCATTAATAAGTCAACAAAGTAATTAGGACACAGGGGTGGAGGCTATATTTGTGTTTGATTACATGGTCAGTGTGTTATGAATACTGAGTGTTCCATATTTCACTGTTTCAGTATAGATTTCATCACGTTGCAGTTGTTATTTTGGAGTTAGTACTTGCCCAGTAATACATTACTGATCAAAGAAAGTGCATCAGTCCTAAAACTGTAATTGTGGTTTAAATAACCCAAACACATGGCAATATTTCTCACAAAGACTATAGACCCTTTGTATAATTCAGAAAGCTGTCTTTGGAACCACAAATTGGAGTCTCTTCAGATACTGAGCTTTTTAACCCTTTAAAGCCGGTCAGAGTGGACACGCTCTGTTTTGCGTAACTATTTTTAAATCCCGGTAGCACTGCAACCACGTAAGCTAGCGCAATAATTTTTTTTGCATATGAAACCGGAGGAGTTGTACTTACATCTTATGACATCAGCTTGTCCTAGGCCACGGTTTCCTTCCACATATAGCTTTAAAAAGCGCTTGCAGGAACAAAAACATAATATTCCAGAAACACACTTTGCCGATCCGATCAGCTGTTCGTAACACTTCATACGTTGGAATAGACGTCAGTGCGAACGACCACATGTCCACCATTTCCTGTCTGAAACCAGAAGTGATGTCATTTTCGCGCAAAATGTAGTTTTTTACTTGTAGGCCTTAAAAGCATATACTGGTGTTTTTATAAGTCATGTTTGACTTTGTGTTTTTCTGAATAGTTTCTGTGATGCTTAGAAGTCAAATTGCACTGCTGGAAATAGTTTATTTTGATGCACATGCTGTTTTCTTTGCATTGTTTTTCGTTTTTCCTGCAGTATATAAAAATTGGTGTATCTCAAAAATAAAACTATGAAGACACTCAAAATAAATTTCCTGTTGTTGTAAACTATTTTTTGCAACCTTTTTGTATTTAAAGTTTTGAGGGATAAGCCTCTTAAATTTCTCCAAGTAGAAATATATGTAAAAAAACAAACAAAAACGATTTTCAATTTGTTTGTAGTTTATTGCACTTTTTTGCAATTAATGTAGTTACTATGGACTTAATGCAGACATATTATTAAAATATGGGCTATAATGGTTGTATTGATGTATAGCAACTTGAAATGCTCCCAAAAATGACACTACAACATGTAAAAATATAATATAAGCTCTGGCGGACTTGGTTCTATGGTAGGTCTTAAAGGGTTAATTTCCCTACTATATATCGAGGGCCTAAGTATGTTTTCACACCTGATAAACTCCATTGAATATCCAGCAAACCAGTTCCAGATAAAGACAAAGATGTGTGCACAAAGACGGACATTTTCCTAGAAATTTCTGAAAGCAGATATCCGTCTGTCTGATTTACAAATTAATACTGCAGCTGGGAGGTCTGACATCCATTCCACATTTACGACCAGAACTGGATTTAGACACAACCTTTATGACCTGTTTGCATATCAATACTTTTGTGTGCTCTGTCAGTCTTTTTAATGAACAGGAAAGGAGGTAGTGGACTTTCATCTGTCATTATGCGCATCTATTACGCATGGTTTAGGTTATTTATAGTGCCCATAATATTATTAATTCAGCACATGCTTCAGCAAAATCATCATCAGTAGTCATATTTCCCTCTTCAATAGGGATAGGACAGTGATAGGGTTTATGAGTGCCCTTTATTTAAACCAGTGACTGACACCACTAGTGAAGATAATACTGTTTTACATTTGTTTCAAAGGTAATATTATTGTTATTAACAGCAATTTAAAGGTTAATCTCTGGAAAATGTACATGAATTTTGACGTGTTTTTGACATGTCCCCTCTTTCTCTTAAAGGACAGCACCTCAGCAATTTTATCCCAGCGTGATTTATCTGTTACCCAGAGACTCTCACAGTGTCATAATTTGGTTTCCTAAGCCTTTAACTGCCTCTATACATGCTCAGTAGGTTTGTGATCAAGTGTCTGTGAAGTCAATGTCAACTACAGTGAGCACTTCCTGGTCTTTTTTTGGTTTTCAAGTAATTTTTGCCAAGCTTTAAGGTATGTTTGGGCTCATTATCCTGCAGGAGCATGAATCCTTTCTCCACAGAGATGAAGGTTAAGCATGTGTCTGAAGAGGAGTGCTGCTTCCACTCGGTCAGAGTAGAATTCAGTACAGGTGCCTAACTCAAACTAAGCAAATCCACACAGAAAATTCCAACCACCGTGTTTCATTGTAAGTTTGATCTCTTATTTATCTCCTTATAACTTCCACTGACTGCCTGAAATCTGAAATTTTGATTCATCAGGTAACAGGATCTTTTTGTTTTCTTTTAGGCGACTGGATTTTTTTAAAAATGTATTTTTAGAAATTGAGGTGGTTTAGGCATCTGACTCCCACGTGCCTCCTGGGTGAGGTGTCTCAGGCATGCCTTAATAGGAGGAGGGCTCAAGGCAAACCTGAAACGCAGCAGTGGATGGATAGATGTTACTGGGATTATTTTCTATAGCATTGTATTGGGGAAGAAAAAGTCTTCCTCACCCGACTAGCAGTGGTTTGTGTGTGTTCCTCGGTTCTTAGGTGTTCCAATTGGTTGTGAATCTCTGTGCACGTAGTCGAAGCTTTCGTCTTACAGCCTGCAAAGTGTGTCCCTTCTTTAGACTGAAAACTGTATGAATTGTGCATCTAAAACGATCGTGTTCTCTGCATCATTTGACAGCTCAAAAGTCTGTGTTTCAACCCCAGCTGCATCTGCATCTCCCTGATGACTTCCCAGCTGCTTCTCAGGGCTGATTGTAATAGTTTGTTACTTAGTAAGAGGTTTTTGTTTTTAATTTGTTTTGGGGTTGTTTTTTTTAGCATTTAAAAGAATTGTTTTAATCTTTCAGTTACTCAATTTACTACTAATTGTTATCAACTTTCTTGCAGTGAGTTTCTGGCACTTTTTTGGGAGCGGGGATCTGGGCTCTCAGCTCCAGTTCTGAAATTTATCAGTACCTTTTTGCAAGGTAGAGAACTGTCTCTACTTCTTGTCAGTTCTGTTTAGTAGTGAATGTTCTACAGCAGCAACTGTTTAGCTGCTAAATCTGCAAGAATGTCATTCACAAGTTGATGGATACCAAAAATGGGGCTAAAAGAGAATAAATGAATATGCAGAGAATGTAACCGAGATATCTCAAATGACTACAACAGCACTCTAAAATGTGTTGTAAAAATGATTCTATGTGTGTGTATGTGTTCCTGAGGCCAGTGATTTTCATGACAAAGCCATGCCTGTTTGCCTGTTTTTTAATGCAGTGATGCCTGAGGGTCCAAAGTTCCTGGGCATTCAAAATGAATTTTCAGCCTTATTACTTGCAGACCTTTAAAGATATTGTGGCGTGTTGGGGGAGCAGTTAGTTCTCTCCCGACATGTGCTGCTGTTTAGATGTT
This sequence comes from Neolamprologus brichardi, assembly GCF_056152115.1. Taxonomy (NCBI): domain Eukaryota; kingdom Metazoa; phylum Chordata; class Actinopteri; order Cichliformes; family Cichlidae; genus Neolamprologus; species Neolamprologus brichardi. Next base: position 4,340,424 of record NC_142104.1, on the reverse strand, counting down.
CTTGTTTTATCGTTTATGGTTACATTATGTTAACTGTTGTGTATATACTGCAGTACAAAGTCACTGACAGTTTTTATTCGATAGAAAGAATGCAGTACCATAAGTGAGTTAGGGCTGTTCGATATAACGATATATATCGGATGATGATGATATGAAAACGTCTATCGCTGCACATTACGCTATCGTTTGTTTCGTGGTGTTGCAAAATAAACTGTTTACAGCAATATTTTCTTCATTGTTTTGATGGCCACCACGTGGATGCAGACACACTAGCATGGCTGATGAAGACGAGGCAACACCAGGTAGCTCCACACAGAAGGACTTTGTTCCTAATCGAGGGGCTACCTCTGTAATATGGAGATGGTTTGGATTTGAAGAGTCTGACACGGACCAGAAAACGGTACTGTGCAAATTATGCTGCAAACCGATCGCTACCACAGACTCCAACACGACAAACCTCTTCTACCACCTCCGCAAAAAGCACATGAGCGAGTGTTATGATGATTTCTGATATGAGGTTCAGTTCTACAGTGGTGATCGCAGGGTGTGCACAGGTCAAGTGCCACTATGACCCTCCAGAAAATAACGAGGACAGGGGATGATCGTTCAGCTCTTTAATGGCAGATTTTGCGTGAGTGTGGGTATGTGTGTGGGTGTGTGTGTGGTTCTACACACAGAATGGAAAAACAGAACACAAATTACAATCAAATTATAGACAACAATAATCACCATATAACATATTACAGCCACATACTTGTCTTATAGGCCCTACTACTAAGCTGGCGGCCTTTACCTATAGTCTGAACCATATTTGGCAACAAAGAAAATAAACATCTTCCTATCACTTAACTCTTGTGCCCTACTCACTTATGAAGCCAACTAAAGAAGGTAAATACACATAACAAATCACCAACTCAAACCAAACTCAGTTTGGCCTAGGCGAACTTAGCTTAGCTTAGCCCGCTTAGCTTAGCGATAACTTAGCTTATAGAAAATGTACAAACAGAGGATGTCCAGAGCGATAAAACATACAGGCTATCCTTCTTACACAAGAAATATCCTGTAACTCACCAGTCTTATGGACGCACACTCTCACTGAACCCACATAAACTGCTCCCGAGCACAACTTGTGATTCACACTGCCTCCATGAACACCATTTTTCATCCCAGTCAAAACATTACTCACAAAACGGCCGCGCCCTCTAGTGGCGAGGGAGAAAACCGCATCACAGTCCTGCCTTCAGAACAGCGAGCATGCAGAGTTTACAACTGAGAGGCAAAAAAGAGCCGCCAGGTGCTCAAAATACACCACGGACTCAAACGTTAGAACAGGCTTTTGCCCGTGGGACGGCTTATAAGAAAGACTCGCGAAGATGGAAGGACGTAACAGTGGCCATTACAACTTACATGTGCAAAGATATGGTCCCCTTTTACACCGTTGAGAAAGAGGGGTTTCACGCGTTAATAAAACTGCTCAACTCCAGGTACATAATTCCCGGCCGAAAACATTTCACACAAGTTGAGTTGCCTCGTTTATATTACGAGTGTAGGGCCAAAGTAGAGGGTGAAGTCCGCAACATTGCATGCTATGCTGCAACAACGGATATGTGGACGAGCCGCACAACGCATCCTTATATGAGCTTGACAGTGCATTTCATCCGAGACTGGACACTCTACAGTCGATGTTTGCAGACTTTTAAGACTTTTTAAGTTATTTTCCTGATGATCATACAGGAGAAATGAAAGCCAGAGGCCTCAGGGAAGCTCTTGAGTCGTGGGGACTGCATGAGGATCATCTAGTGTGTGTCACTACGGATAATGCTGCAAACAACATCCTTGCACTTCAGCTGAATGTGTGGACACGCTTACAGTGTTTTGGTCACCATCTCCACCTAGCCATTGTTGAGTGTCTAAATGCAAAATTATATTTCAGTAATAATAAACAATAGCAGGCCATGTAGGATATTACAGTTCTAAAGTTACTATTTAAACGAGCATGTTAAAAGCTTGGAAGATTAATTGCTACCAAAACAATTTGCTTAAGGCATAATTTTCCCTGCAGCATTTGCTGTCAGCGTTAATCTTGTTAAAATTACCTTTACGCCACAACTGCATTAACATGGCAAATCTACGTTAACGAGTTACCGCGGATCGCCCCGTGCGCCGCACTACAATGTGCAAACTAACATTTTACTAGAATGTAGCCTAAATATTTTTTTTACTTCTGCCTTAAAGTGTAACCGATAAATATATGTATCTTACATTTTTTTTTACACAGAGAGGAATTTGAAACTACCTCAGGTGGAACGAGCAGTTGGTGTCTGCAAGCGATTGGTGAGTGCCTTCTCCAATTCATGGAAAAGACGACGTGAACTGGCCAAGGTTCAAGCAGAATTGGGCTTACCTGCTCACCAGCTTATCACAGACACCCCCACCAGGTGGGGCTCCCTGCAACATATGATTAACAGAGTTATAGAGCAAGAGAAAGCGCTCTCACAGGTTCTCCGTGCAGACAAAAAAACAAGACATCTAGTCCTAACATGGCAGGACATGGATGTTCTTGAATCCTTGAATAAAGCACTGAGTCCTCTCACGGAATTTACGGATGCTTTACCTGGGGAGCATTATACCAGTGTGTCATCTTTTTAACACTCAAGTGCTTAAGCCTCAGGATGACGACACACAGCTGACCACCACCATCAAAGAGGGCATCCTGAATTATTTAAATGACAAATATGATGACCAAACCACAGAGGAGCTGCTTGACCTGGCCTCCTTTGTTGACCCTCGTTTCAAAACAAAATATATTTAAGAGGAGAAGGTTGCGAACATCAAGACCAGAGTTTTGTCAGAACTGGAGAACCTGGTGGCTGAACAGACGGCATCAGCAGAGGCAGCCACCCTTCCATCAGCTCGAGCTTCTAAAGATGATCCAGAGGTTTGTGCTAAGAGACAAAGGAAGAGTTTGAGCAGCTACTTTAAAAAAACAACAACAACACAATGCCAAACAGCCCCTCTGTCAACTAGAGAGTCAGTTGAAAAGGAGCTCAATCAATATCTCCAAACCTTGGAAGCTTGCCAAGAAACAAACCCTCTGGATTGGTGGAAGCAGCATGAGGCACATTTCTCACTATTGGCTAAGCTGGCTAAAAAATACCTGTGTATTCCTGCCACAAATGCACCCTCAGAGCGGGCATTGAGTACAAGTGGAAACACTGTAACATGCCAAAGGTCTGCACTTAAACCAGAAAGAGTTGACCAACTTGTATTCCTGGCTCTCAACCTTTAAAGGCAATTCCCTGAGATTCAGCAAGATGGGGCAAACATTTTGAAGCACTGTTTAGTTTTTGTTGTTTGTTTGTTTTGCTGTAATTCCTTCTTGGAATGTATTGTTTGCTTGTTATAGGTTTTATATATTTGTTTTGTCAACCTCAGTTTGCTGCTGTAGTTTAAGCATGAAAAAAAATCATGTTTACATTTTGGGTTTTATACACTAATGTATATGACAGGCCTGTGTTTATTTTTGTTTGAATTGTCTTTACTGTTATTTTCATATGATGCTAAAATTCAAACCTGGAATTTTATTTAAATATATATATATTATATATTTAATATATTTTTGTCGTAAGCCTTATTGCTGCTACAGTTTGAAGTACAATGTTTACATTTGGTTTTGACAGTTAATGTTAGACTTGTATTTATTTTGTGGCCTACTTCATATAGTGAATCGTATAAAGTTTATATAATTTACTCATGAAAGTGGCAACTTTCTCATTACTTTCATATATTATTTTAGTAAGTATCCAAAACATACAAGTTTCATTATATAATTTTTCAAGGGATCTTATATCTGTTTTCACTCTTGTATGCTTTTCATACAAGTTTCACACAAGACAGATACAAACTTCATAAGGGTTATAAATATCTTTTCCATATGGGTTTACACCCATTATACAAAGTCACCCTCCAGTTGCCTTCCATCTTTCCAATTCACTTGCATCTTTAGATCCCCAGTCTGTTCTCTCCTGCTGCCGGCAGAATTTCTCCTGTTGAGCTTCAGGCCCTTCACTCCCCCTTCATTAAAACCTCTTTAACCTCACCATCTGTGTCATCTTCACTGTATCTGCTAGTGTCCAGTTCCAAAATTAAAATCCTTGTCCAAGAAATACAAAGGATTTAGAAATTAGAAATTTCTCCGCAGAGAGAAGCCTTAAAGACCAGGACACAGCAACAGTTAAGAAAATGTTTTTGTGTCTAGTGGTGAGAGAAGGACCAGAAACTTAAAGTCTTCCTTCTGTAGCCACAATAGACTATGGGAAATTTAAAAAAAAATAAGCCTAAGTAACCAAGGCTGACTGTTCTTGCAAGCCACTGAGAAAATAATGTACAGAATTTTACTGTACTAGAATCGAGTAAAGAATAACCCTACCTCGCTCAAAGAACACAAGTGATGCACTGGTTTACAGTTAAAAAAAATAACAAACTATTTGTTAACACTGCTTTCAAAAAGTAATAATTACAAACAAGTCTTTAACTACATCCCTGTTCTTACTTTATGAAGCAGAAGGGACAAAGCTGGTGTGCAATATATGTAGAAAATGTACACACAAGTGACAAATTAAAGTAAAAACATGCCCTCTTCAGTGAGGCAATGACAGCAATCGAGTCCATTTAACAAAGGACCATCATATGATTAAACATTCCCCTTTCCCACAAGGTGTAACTGTATGATTCCAATGAATTTTGATCATATAAATCAAATTGGCCTTCACCAGATCTTAGCAGTCAAACATCTAGGGCATTTTGTAATTGTAAAATAGGAGCCTCGAACACCATTATTTAACTATATAATGGCAAAGCTCACTGAAGCATATGCTCACCAAAGTTTTTTTTTAATATAAATGTGTCACCTGTATGCAACAATTTAATATTTACAAGCTCAAGGGGTCGCTAGAAGTACGATAGTAAATTTCTCTTAAACTAGAAAAGCTGTCTTAAGGTTACATAGAAGCACTCAAAGGTACACTATTTTGTACTTAAGTACAGCATAGTATCATCAGCATAAAGTTTTATTTGGCATCAACATACAGAAAAGGAACTATGGCAAAAAGAGTTGCATATAGAAACTGTTAATTTCCCATCTCTACACTTAACCAACAACTTTTGAGCAAAAAGTCCAATAAACTCTGCTTTTCTATGTGTGCATTTTCTTCTTAACACATTTTCATGGTGTCTATGTGTCTTAGTTCTACTAGAACTGGGGGCCTTTTGTAACCACATTTGTTCAGCATAATAATGTTTTGTGGCTCAGGCTAATTGGTCCAACTGTGGGCCAAACTGAGTCCCAGAAGGCCAAAGCCTGAGCTACCAATACCATCTGTTGATGGAACACCCTCTCAATTTGGATCGGCTTGTCAGTCTGCCTGGGGAAAACATACAGTATATTCATGCATGCGAGCACACACAAGGCAAAACATTATCTTGAAACATTTATCGGTGTAATAATTATGTGTTTAAGTCATTATTTCCCTACAGTGGGTAAAAAGCAACACTATGTCATTTCAGTGTAAATGAGGAATGTATTTGTTTCTTCATACATTCTTATATATTTCTATACTGTGTATTGTGTATTTTGTTGTACAGTTATTTTATTTTCAACTTTAATTTATATATTTTATCTTATTCTTTCCCAGTTAAATTTACCCTTCATTCTAATTTGTGGTGTACAGTTATTTCATTTTTAACTTTAATTTTTCTATTTTATTTTATTTTATTCCTTCCTAGTTAAATTTACCCTTTTTAATTTTCATATTTACAACACGAGGTGTGGTGACATTCCTTTTGGAATGTCAAAAGAGGGAATGTGGAGATACAGAAGTTTTTGATTGCTGCCATATAATCTGCATCATTATAACTGCATTAATAACATTCTTTACAGCATTATTCCATTTAACAATATTTCTCACAGTATTGATATTGCATTAAAGTTGTTTATTGAAGATGTCCATTTGAGGATCCTTCCATTATGTAAACTTTTATTACAAGTACGGTTAGAAGTATTTCATACACATTGCATATTTGTGCTTATTTTGAGTTGATGTTCGGTTCATTAAGGGTCTTAAGCTTCACTGGCGTGATTGTCCAGGTGATACATGCTGAGGGAAACTGAAACATAGAAGGATAACTGCAATGCATGCTTACAATACATATAACACATATAATCTAGGAATGTGTCAGGCCTGAGGCCTTAACTCATTTGGTGTCTTACTATATTTTACTCTACTTGGCAACAGATGACCAGAGTCTATAATTAGCCCCAGAGGCCCTGAGGGCTTGAAGTTTATTACCTTGTATGGAAGATGTTATAGAAAAGAGAAGTTCTATGTCTGCTTATAGCTATTAAAGATGTACAAGATGTACGATTACCGGTGACTAATGTCTGGAACCTATTTTAATCTGTAATTGACGCCATGGGGGGGTGTGTACCCCACTGCTTTATAAGTATCCACAACATGTATTTTGGTCAGAGGACAGATGCTGATGTTTTCTCCTGTGTGTTAATAAACTCATCGTTTGATTGCACTTTTCTGGGGCCTCCGTGGTTTGTCTCACTGCTCTACATTGATCGATTTCGCAACAACAGTTATTTCATTTTTAACTTTAATTTTTATATTTTATTTTATTTTATTCCTTCCTAGTTAAATTTACCCTTTTTAATTTTCATATTTATTTCCTATCTTATTCATAGCCTTTTCTTTTTTCTTTAGGTCACGAGCAGTTGTCTAAGCATCTCACTGCATATCGTACTGTGTATGACTGTGTATGTGACAAATAACATTTGAATTTGAATTTGTTTGACCAAATGTGACTTAACTTATACGTGACACTTGGCTGTGAATTGTGAATACCTTGATTTTTTTACATTTATTTTAAATCAAAAAATTTCTGGATTTTTTTTTTTTTTTTACCTAAATAGACACCAGTGGACATGTATAAATAGCAGAAATTGTCACAGCTGGCGGGGTGAGCCGTGTGGTGTGGAGGAAAAGGAGGACCCAAAATGCAGGCAGCCGACTGATGATATGAGTGAGGGTTTATTTACAGGTGACAGTGGCAGAACAGACAACGAAGCATGAGAAAACAACTGAAGAAACCTAAACTGGGAGAACTAAATGACAAACCTGAGAGCATACAAAAGGAGTGTGGGGCAGAGAGACGCAGAGACAAGAACGGAACACCATAGAACGCAGACGAGCCGACAACGAACACAGACCGACACCCACTATATATACACACACAGGAGGGAAGAACAGCTGATCTGAATACACATGATGACTGGAGGACACAAGCTGAACACAATGACAACAGACACAGACCTTAAGAATAGAACAGGAAATCCAGAACACGAGCCTTCAAAGTAAAGCAGGAAACACACAGACTGATTTACAACACAACACGGGGACATGAACAGAGCACCGAGGACAGACACAGGTAGGGCTGAATATACACCAAACTTCAGGTTCAACCCTAAGCTAGTACAAAATCAGAATAAACACAAGGCACAAAAATGAACTTCAAGGAAACACAAAACGCTGGGTCAAAATGACCCAGGACCATGACAGAAATAAAGTCTGATATCAGTTTTATGAAACAGTCATGAAATCTTGTTTTTGCACTTGTGTTCTTGGACATGAATTGTAGAGCCTTGGTTGGAAGGAGATGGTCGTGGAGTATATGGGTGGAGTACATTTAGGAGACTGCAGAGTGAATCCCACACAGTCTTTCTGTCACGGTTCTGAGCTTCTGTTTCTTGTCACTTAATATTAAACTAAATACTATATAACTTTCCTGTTGATCTAATCTTGCTCTTTTTTCTGTTTTCCTGCCAGCTTTCTGTCACACCTTTGTCTAATTATTTGCTTTAATATACAACTTGCAGACCTTCTGCTGGATCTCCTTTAATTCTTTGCTCTTACCTCATTTTTCTGGAAGCATTATTTAAAATTTGGCAAAAAATATAAGGAGCAAAAAGTGAATCATATTGTTCCAAAAGACATGCCTGAGATGTATGATAGGGAAATGTTGCCAAAATGCTTTCTGTGTAAGAAGCCATAGAAGTAATTTTGTCAGAATGTCAACTACCCACAAGTACCCACTTAAACCCAAAGCTGTTTGGCTCAACTCCGTGTGCCACTGATCAAAGATTCAGAGTAATCCAACTTGCTTTCATTTTCAGGGTGTCAAATACTGCCCCTTTGTCAATGTTGCTGGCATCTCTGTGGTACACAGAAAGTGTCTTTAAGCGTTCCTACTTTAACACAATCAGTGGCGATATTGCATGCTGAGTGCAATGAAGGAATCGGGAGTGGGTGCCAGTGACGTAAATTACAGCTGTCACCCAGGAGTCTGCAGTTTGGCTCAATTTTTGTTTGTGTTTGCGCTTGAAAAAAATCACGCTTTGGGTTAAATACAGCTCCTCACAATAACAACTCAGCATGGTGAAAAAAGGTGCCAAATGTATCAGGGGCACTGACTCAGCTTCCATATTAAAACGTTTTTTTCTGCAAATTGGATTTCTTTTGGTGTCCCACAAAGAGATTTTAGCTTGAGCTGAGGATAATCAGGAGTATTGCATTTTTTTCTTTTACAAAATCATAATAGATTTTTTTTTTTTTTGCCAAATATACCAATAGACTCTACTTTACATCTACAGAGTAGGGACAGTGTGTAAAATAAAAACATTTTATTCACAAAAGAAAATGTATCAAATCTTTAAACTGAGTAATTTTACAATTTCAGAGCTGCTGGAGCCACTGTCCTAGCTTGGGGGGGTCACTGCACTGAGTGCTCCGATTAACACTGGGACCACTATTACCTTCACCCTCCACATCTTCTCGAGCTCTTCTCTGAGTCCTCGGCACTTCTCCAGCTTCTCATGTTCCTTCTTCCTGATGTTGCTGTCATTCGGTATCACTACATCAATCAAGTTCGTCAGTCTGTATCTGGAAGTCCCACAGGATCTTATCTCGGTCATTTTTGACCACCCTAGTGGGTGTCTCACATTTTGACCTCGGGACTTCTAGGCCATTCTCGGCTCAGATGTTTCTGTATACTAGGCAACTGGCTATATCATTCCATGTATACCCTGCCTGCTAGCATCTACAGCGTAATATTTTACGCTAGGTGACAAATCGTCAACATATTACGTTTTCGGCTACCCACCACGTTCCTAAATGACGACCTCAGAAAAATGAGGAAATATGAGAACCGTATGGACTCAATCTACACATGTTCGCTCTTTTTCTTCAAATCGTTTAGAAACACGTTATTTAACATCATTAAAGTCCTGGTTAAGATCAGGAAAAAGGTTATGGTTAGGGCTAGGGATAAGGTTAGGTTTAGGGCTGCAATACAGGGCTGGAACGTCTATTACCGCGGGAGCGTCATTGCACTGGATTTCAGCCATAACCCGCCGCGTACCATAAGAACGCCGAAGGTCTCCTTTTGCGTTCCTCAGGAATGCCGCGGGACGTGACAAAACGTCGCCATGTTACGTCTCGGGAGTGAGAACGGGCTGCTATAATGTGCTGGATTGTGTCAGGGGCACCTGGGGTTTCGCCTGTTGTGATAGACCCCAGCCTCCGTGGATCTAGTGCTCAGAGCTTGTTCCTGTGCTTCCATAATTAGTGGCTCTGTGCTGTCTTTCAGTCCAGCTTTGTCCAGCCACTGGTAGGATTTTTTGTAGTGCAGTCCCCTCAGTTCTGACTACCTTCCCTCTCTTTTTTTACCATCCAACTACACTTCTCCAGTCCGACTGACATTCCAATTTCATGGCTATAGATCCTGGTGGTGTGGATCAGTGAATTGATGTCCCGTTCATTCTTGGCATACAGCTTGATGTCATCCATGTAGAGGAGGTGGCTCAAAACTGCTGCATTCTGTAGTCGATATCTGTAGCCAGTCTAGTCAATGAGCTCACTGAAGGGGTTCAAGCCTATGCAGAACAGCAGTGGTGCATTGAATCTTCTTGGTAGATCCCACATTAGATGCTAAATTGCGGTATTGGCTTGAAATTGGCCTGTAGTGTTGCTCACCACATCCCCATTGAGTTCCAGATGAAGGCTCTAAGGGTCCTGTCGATCTTGTACAGTTATAGGCATTCCAGGGATTCTCTGAAGAAGGAATAAGATGGACGGGACCATATGTTGCTATAAAACCTATATATATCTTATAGCACTGATGGTGCTTTTCCAGATGTGTAAGCTGTCAGTTCCATAGGCATATAATCAGAGATCAGAAATGCTTCCTCTCCTTTTCGTCCAGAGGATGCAGCATTCATGTTTTTAGAAGGAATTTAGAATTTCAATTAATCCGAGAATTTGTCAAAGAACAGTTTTCCGCTTTGCCTCAGTCCATTTTAAATGAGCTTTGGCCCAAAGAAGACGTCAGCATTTCTGGATCTTGTTTACATATTCATTCTTGTTTGCATGACATCCCTTATGGAAAAGATATATATAAATCTTATAAAGTTTTTATCTGTCTTGTATGAAACTTGTATGAAAAGCATACAAGAGTGAAAACAGATATAAGATTCCTTGAAAAATTATATAATGAAACTTGTATTTACTAAAAAAATATATGAAAGTAATGAGAAAGTGGCCACTTTCATGAGTAAATCATGTAAGCCTTATATGATTTATATATGATTTTACTATTTCTTTTCCATATGGGATGGGTCTAACCTGCATTTATGAATGTCCTGGCAAACTGCGTTCACAGACAGTGGTTTCTGGAAGTCGTCCTGAGTCTGTGCAGTTATTCCATTATTCAATGCAGTGTGTCCAAGACACTAGGATCACGGGCATTCAGTATTTATTTTGGGCCTTGTCCCTTGGACACAGAATTCTGCAGATTCGTGCACTGTAGATTATGAGATATTCAAAAGTCATACAGTACATTTTTCTGAAATTTGTATATTTTCTTTTTTTTTCTTTCATCTTTTTTGCAGATCGGTGAAACTCTACCTCGCTACATTTTTATTTTTACACTGACCTGTTGCCAGCTGACTTAATTAGTTGCAAAATGTTCCACCAGCTGTTTCTTTTTTTATGCCACATACCTTTCCAACCTTCGTCTCTTCTTCCCAACTTTTTGAAACATGTTGCTTCTATCAAAGTGAGTTAATAATTTTCATGAAATAGTAAAAAAAATGGTTGTTTAAACATTTGATCTATTTGTTGTGGTCAAGATTATAATATAGGACAAAATATGTTTAGTAGTGCAAAATGTACATCTTATAGATTTGGAGCTGTATGTCAGTGTGGAGCCCATTTTTAGATTCCAATAGCTTGTAATTGTGATTTTCAATGTCTCTTGCAGATGCATTCAAACTCCTGGGATTTCTATAAAGCCCATTTAAAGGTGAGAGCTCTGTGGGATTTTACAGTAAGGACTGCTTTGAGCCGGGTCTGTGTTTAAGCCAGTCTTATTATGTAGGTGCGTGTACAAGAGTGAAAGAGAAGGATCAACCTTTAGACTCTGTAAATGCACTCCAGTCAAAGCAACTGCAATTTCTCACTGCGAAAGTTTTTTGTTGCAATGCTCCAATTTTTAAAATAAAATCAATCGTCATCTCTGCTTAAGGCAATAACAGTAGCAGTAACCTCGATAAATTCAGGGCGATCGTGGCTCAAATAGTTGACAGTTTGTCTTGTAACCGGAAGGTTGCCGGTTCGAGCCCCGGCTCGGACAATCTCGGTCGTTGGGCAAGACACTTCACCTACCGCCTACTGGTGATGGCCAGAGGAACCGATGGCGCGATATGGCAGCCTTGCTTCTGTCAGTCTGCCCCAGGGCAGCTGTGACTACGACTATAGCTTTCCTCCACCAGTGAGTGAATAGTGGAATTGTAAAGCGCTATATAAATGCAATCCATGCTATCTATAACAACAAAGAAAATGCACATTCTATAAATAACATTTCCTGCAAGACTACACTGAGTGTTTTATAACCACTGGTAAAAAAAAAAAAGGAAAAGGAAAAAACTCTCAAATATCTCTGATTATTACTTGTATGGACTTTACTGGACCTGCTCTGTTCTAAGTAGTTTTCAAAGCTCTGTCGCTTGATTTTTGTTTCAGAATTCATATTGGTGTCAAAATGTGTTTTGTTGTGATTGCAAACAGGCCATGTGTTTGTTTCCAGACTGCAACGGGTAAGAACCTAATCTACATATTTATAACTCTGTTTGATATTATTAATTTTATCTTTGATATATGCATTGGTGTGTGTGTGTTTCTGATTGATGTGCATTATGCTTCATCTCAGCATAAACTGCGAGTGAAGATTAAAGGAAAATGGGGATTCAGCAGAACGCTCTTCGAGTTGGCTTGCACGTAAGCAAGATAAGTGAAAACAAAAATGCACACGCATAAGACCCTCCTCCACCCTCCACACACACACACACACACACACACACAGACTGAATCTTTTTCACATTTGTTTCATCTGGCTGATCTGTTGATCTGTGTTTATTTAAAAATCAGAGACACTGCATATGTCGGATAACCCTTGGCTCCTTTCGCTCTCTGTTTCTCAAATTTAAATGAGCTTCATCAGCACAAAATATTTTAGCATCTGTTCGCCAAAGAACACAGTGACAATCCTGAAGAATGATAAATCATTCAGCAAAATGCCATCACGAAATTACAATCAATTAATCAACAAGCTTTTTATTATTATTTGTCTTTCCTGTCTCCGTTTAGAAAGGAAGCCATTTGTCTCTGTTCACTTCTACCTTTCTCCCTCCCCCACTTCATCACTTGTCATCTTATTGAAATCTGCATGCAACAATATCCATCATGTGTAATCATACTCCAAAATCCTGACTCGGGCACAACGTTATGAGCATTATTTAGACAGAGACGCAAATTACATTTTAAATCAGAATCCTAACACAGTGTGCTTGCTAATAATAGGATGTGATGCACTTTTAGCCAGCAGCCTGCCTGTTTAACCCAGCAGGCTTCTGTGATGTTCATTTTAATTACGTGGCCTATAATCTGTGTTGAACATGTCATTCCAGTATTTAGGAAGAGAAGGAAATTTGGCTATTAGTGCTCTGTCATTGTCAATGAAAAGAACAATAAAATCACAATACAATCCCACATTAGGAGGAGCATGGACTTACCATTGCACTAATGCCAATGTACAAAGGAAGTGGCAGTTTCTGTAAATCATTTCATGTGTTACCAGTGTGCATTTTTTTTTTTTTTTTGCATGGTATTCCAACTAACTTTGTTGATCTATTCCAGTTCAACCACTGCGTTGACAGCAGGTTGCAGGGGGTTGGAGTCAATAAAGACGACAGCTAGTCTAATATGAAGAAAGACATTTGTGCATGTTTTCTTGGGAAGGCCAGGGTTATACCATGCATGAGAGTCAATAAATAATGAATGTGCTGACTCATAAAAACACAAAGTAACACTCTGTACAATCTGAGAAGTAGAAATGCACTAAATACTAAGTATATATACAACTTGAAATGTTTTCTAATAAGCCTACAATTGTTTTGTTTGTGTCGGATGCTATTTCCCAAAAATTGTGTTCAAATGGATCAATTTTATTTCCTTTGGCAAAATGGAATAGGGGTGAAATGTAGCTCCAATAACAGAAAACAAACAAACAAAAAAAACATTTCAATACTCGCCTCTGTCAGTGCGCCCCAGGGCAGCTGTGGCTACAATGTAGTTTGCCATTGCCAGTGTGTGAATGTGTGTGTGTGAATGGGTGAATGACTGAATGTAGTGTAAAGCGCTTTGGGGTCCTTAGGGACTGAGTAAAGCGCTATACAAATGCAGGCCATTTACCATTTACTTTTATCAGTCCTGTAAACATGAGCCAATCTCGTCGATTATGTAGGAATAGCTCCATGAACAGGACATTTTTTAAACAATGCCCAAATATACCTGCAACTTAATAAATATAACAGAATTTAACACCCACAAAACTCGTAAATACACATAATTTCAGCCTGAGATAATGATTTTTTTGAGTAATAAAATTGTGTTATCAATTCATTTGTTTCTTCATGGTCTTTAAAGCTATGTAGTTGTCATTATGCCGGTTAATAATAATATAATATTGCCCACATGCTTACTGTCCAGACCCTTTTCATAGCATTATATGAAGCACGGGTGAATTGTTACATTTACTAACAGTCAGCACAGATTTATGACTAATGTATTTCAGCAGGATGTATGAAGGTATTTTGTGTCTGCAGCAGATATTTTGTCCAGACTCCTCAGCAGGAGGTGTGTCACCATGGCAACCAAGAAAACAGAGCTTTGAAAGAATCTAATTTACGGTCGTTTTCTCAAACCGATAGTTTTAACGTCTAAACTTAAATCTAGAAAATAATAATCAGTAAAATAAGAGACTGGGCAGATGAAAAAAAATAATTGCATTCAGGAAAATGAAAAAAAGAAAATAAATAAAATTTGTGTGCAAAAGAACAAATTAATAGATTAGTGGTTGTGACTATTGCACAAGCTGCTTTGAATGTAATCAACCAACCATGTGATCACTCAAAGTGTAAAATGAGTAGAAATTACAGAAATTTTATTTATATGTAACCTCATGATTTAAGTATTTATGAAGTCAGTCAAGAAAGAAACATTTATGCTAATTTGATATTGGTTTGCCATTTCTTATAAAGACTCTCTCTATATAATACTGAAATACTCTTCACACTTTGACTAGTAAACCACAACATTTTTGTCTTACATGTATGTTGGTGTTTCACATAACAGCTGGAATACAAGTGTGTGTTATCTCTGTTGGGTAGCAACTTTCTATCTTTAAATTTGATGTTTTCACATGCTTATCTTAAAGACTCATAAAACCTTATCAAAACCCACTGGATTATGGAAAAATGCATTTTCATCAAGCTTAAAAAAAACACAGCTTTCTGAGCTTGTTGACAGATTCCTGCTGATAGTAGACTTGATTATGCACCTCAGGTTTCTAAGTCATCCAGAATCCTCAACAAAATACTCGAGAGTCTAACCTAATTAAGCTTTTATTTACATTTTAGTTGTATTATGACAACAAATAGCTTCGCTTATGCATTTTATACATTAGATGTAGATGTAAGTATTTTAACACAACCATTGTCTATTCATTTCTCTGTTTTCACATTTTTCTGTAACCTATAGACAGCTCTTCTGTCGGGGATAATTCATTAACAGGCAGAGCTGTAGAATGCTTCCAGAATGCAATAGTGTGGATTAATGCGGCAGCATTCTGTGAGCTAAGAAGTCACATTGCTTAAAAAATTAAAATGTTTTGGAAAAAAGTAGGAATCATGCTCAGCGACAATGGCAATACCTCAAAAATCGCCTGGGGCGATCGTGGCTCAAGAGTTGGGTGTTCGTCTTGTAATCGATAGGTTGCCGGCTCGAGCCCCGGCTCGGACAGTCTCGGTTGTTGTGTCCTTGGGCAAGACACTTCACCTACTGGTGATGGCCAGAGGGGCTGATGGCGCAATATGGCAGCCTCCCCTCTGTCAGTCTGCCCCAGGGCAGCTGTGGCTACAACTGTAGCTGCCTCCACCAGTGTGTGAATGAATAGTGGAATTGTAAAGCACTTTGAGGGGTCCCGAAAAGCACTATATAAATGCAATCTATTATTATTATTATTAATAAAAAGTGGGCACAGTGGCAGAATAGGTTGAGTTAAGGCTGAGTGTAGGCTTTATTTCTAACAAGACGTTGCTCGTCTTTTCCATTTGTATTTGTTGCTTATTTATGTGAAGTCACGCCAAACCAGAACAGGTGATTATGCTCCAGTACAGAAAAGGTGGTAGGGAGCTATTTGTCACTGAGATATTAGTTTTACGAGGAGCCATAGGGAAATATAACATTTAGGCTCTAGTTATAATGTAATTGCTCCATGATTGATAATCCACTCTGTTTGGACTCTGTAGGTTTAAAATCCGGGACAACAATCCCACTTGTTCTTTATGACATCATCCCTTGAGGATTGTAATATAGACTTATTTTCCAATGCGAGGAGTACAAGTATGAACTAATTCAAAGTGATGGATGGAAGCATCTCATTTATTTGGGAGCCCGATTCACTGGGTGGGATTAGCTTTGTATGGCCTGATACAATAGGCACTAATAAAACATGTGGAAAAAAACATCTCATGACAGCATGAATCTACAAATGAAAAATAATTACTGTAGGCACGCAAAAGGAGACAACGTGTAAGCCGCTACCTTTTTTATCAGTAGTAAATATTTTCTATTTGTTTATCTGATAGCAAGTGAACAGCAAGAAAGCAGTTCTCATGACTCCCTCGGGCTCGTCTGCTTGTACTAAACACAATTAATTATTGACCCTTGAGCACAACTTTTAGGAATATCATAAAGCAATCAGCAAATAACTGGTGAGTTGCGTGTGTGTTTGTGTCTGTGTGTGCAAGTCTGTCTTAGTCATACCTTAATGGAAGTAGACTGGTAGTCTGATGGGAGGATCGGTAAAAACAAAGAGAATAATGAATAATGCAGGAATCGTGCACATAAACACACAAAACTGCAACAGAGTTTCCAGTGCGCGTTCAAGGGTATGTGTGTGTCTGAGAGAGAGAGATACAAAGGAGAATGAGTGAATTTATGTGAAGGGTCCATTGCAAGGTTCACATTATCCCCTAAAGGGCACAGGGATGTTTTTGACTGTTTCCATGGAAATAAAGGGTTTTTAGTTTAGGAAGAGGGTGGCAGGTAGAGGCAGAAAAAGAAGAAACACTCTCCGCTGAATATTAATGACAGTCGTACAGTGTGCAGCTAAGAGTTTGTCAAATATCTGTGTGATAGAGCAGCTGCTGGCTAGCTTCACTGCCACAAGCTTCATACTATGGGGTTGTGAAGAATTTGTTTTGAATACATTTGATGCAAAGAAGGATCCTTATTTATGTTTTCTCCAGCTCTATAGTTCATGCAAAACATTTGAGAAAAATACAGTGGATCACACAGAAAAAAATAGGGTTAAGGTTAGTGTGATATTACACAGTGCCATTATAGCTGAAACAGTACATATAGAACTGTGGTAAATAGTTAAATTAGTTGATATATATGGAGAACATGTAGCCATAATTAATTTTATTAAAGCCAGTGCTTATATCGACTATAAACAATGTAGTATAAGGGCCACATTAAGAAAAAATATACTGTTGATCATTTTGGAAAACAAAAAGTCGAATTGTGGAGATTACAGTTATTTCAAGATAAACTTCAGTCTCTGCTATACCCTCTACAAAATGCCTTGTGTAGAAGAGTTACTCACTTGAAAACCTTTGCTTGCCTTCAAGCATGAAAACAGTGGTCAGGGTGGTTAACTGGGCCAACAGCGAATTTAACAATTTGATATGCTGCTGACTGCTACCTACCATACTATTGTTTTTTTATCCACAGTCACAGTCATACAGTTGTACTTGATTCATTTGATTTAGAATTACATCAATGCCAATGGAAAATTGTACTTAGTAGCAGGGTTTTAATAGTTTTGCAATTTTCATTAGTTTTTATTTTTATTTAGTTTTGACTTCAGATTTTCAATTTTATATCAGTTTTAATTAGTTTTTACCAATTGTTTGCTAGTTTAGTTTAGTTTTTATTTTTTGAAAATCCTTAGTTTCAGTTTAGTTTTGATTAGTTTCAGTTATAGTTTTAGTCGTGTTTGCAATAATTAAGTGTAACAAAATCCCAGTTTCATCATATCAGTCATTCTCGTCTGCTTATCCTTGGGTATGTTGCTATTCCAGCTACCATACTGCACCCTGGACAGGTCGCCTGTCTGTCGCAGGGCTAACACGCAGAGACAGACAACTCACATTCCCACCTATGGGTTCTTTAAATAAATAAATAAATTAGGGCAGATGAACAACCATTGATACCAGGCAACTATAAAATGTATATCTTGGCCCCAATGAGGCTATTAACTCTCGCAGCACCGGGTGTTCGTAATTTTGGTTCAAGTGAATTGATAAATTTTTTGAAGGCAATTGACTCACACAGTTGTGTAGATATCCCCGTCCTGTTGTCTCGGGATGCATCACGCTGCCTTGCCTGGGGTTAGCTTCTGTTTTAGGTAAGCTAGGTTAGCCTTCTTGTGTGAGCTTTTCAAGTGCACTTTAAGGTTTGTGGGATTTTTTTCCCTTTAGAAATGTCCCTCATAATTTGTCTCTTTCCACTACAAGACACTTGCTTTATCCAAAACACAGTCATATTCAAAGTAATCCCAAATTGGACTCTGGCGCTTTCTCCCGACTTTTCCTGACATGATTCTGCGCGTGGACGGAGCAGCGACACAGACGACTCGACTAACGTGCTGCCCCCTGCTGGCATAATGAGACACAGCAAGAAAAAAACCTGGAAACTAAACTTCATTTTCACCCTTGACTATTGTATGACACGCACACATCAATGAAAACTAAACACATTTTTGCTATAAATTCAGTTAATTTTAGTTAGTTTTGTGAACACTCATTATAGTTTTAGTTAGTTTTCCTTTTTTTGTTTTTATTTTTATTTCCGTTAACGAAAATGGTTTTTCACTTCTAGTTTTCGTTATTTCGTTAGTTTTCGTTAACGATAATAACCTTGCCTAGTAGTCAGTATAATCTTTAATGATATATGTTTGAATATGGTAGAATACTGCATGTGATCATTTGTGCTTAAAAGCATATAGTTGGTGGCATATTTGAAAGAATGTCTCATCCTAGGAGGTCTGTAACATTCCAGGGTGTTCTGGCGTTCACCCCCACATCCTTGGAGCATTTGTTGCTCCAAGGATTTGTTGTACCTTGTTTTATTGTTTTACGGTAGGATTAACGTAGTTATATCTGTCTTAGTCTAAGTGCTTTTTGGTTTGATGAACTGCTGGACTTTGAGACCAGCAGGTTTAGGGAAGTCTTTATGGGGTCACACTCTGACCAGCCAGCCACCCCCCCCCCCCACACACACACACACTTCAATGTATGGTCCTCAGGGTCAGTCTCTGAGACTCACTCTTGGGGTGTGAGTTCTGGGGGCTGCCCTTGCTAGCAAGAAATTCTGTGTGTTTCTCTTCTCTGATTCTCTACTGAAGAAGTGTTTTAGAATATATCTCTTAACAATCAATATTCGTACTACAATACAAAAAGACCGTTTTGATAAAATGTTATTAGTCAAAATATATGTTGTCCACTGCATCGCTCACTCTGCTGTGTACCATCTACATGGGATAGGATATGATATGATTCTTGGTGATAATACCAAGCAGGATCACGTAAAGATTAATGGATCAAGGACAGACCCTTGAGGAATCCCTGACTTGATTTATGCAAATTTAAACTGTTGAAACAGAAAACCTACTACCTGATAAGGATGATCAGCGCTAATTGAGAACCTGACGTGTTAAACCAACTGACTGATGAAGCGTTTCAATTAAATGTCAGGAGCCACTGAGAAAATCAGCTGTGACATCAGGCAGAGCTAAAATCGAAAGTAGGAGCTATTAGTAGTTGTTTCTGTGCTACAGTTTGATCCAAAATCTGATTGGCTGATGGGCACTTCTCACAAAGAGTGTGAGTTGAAATGTTTTCATTCAGTTGTTTATAAACATTATTTTCAAATATTTTGCTGAGGAATGAAAGATTAGAAATACGTCTATTTCCATTATTAATTACCAGTCCATCCAAGTTATTTTTCTGAGTTGAGGCAGGATATAACATTTGAGAGAAACAGGGATTGTAGAGAACTGTTGTTAATATTTACTATTTTTCAAATGATTTTTATATCAATGAGATAAAGACTTGAATAGTTTGGCGGGGTCAACTACAAAGTTGAAAGACTTTAACTGATCAATAATTTTTTTCAGATCTTTAGAATTTACAGGAGAAAAGATGGACATTGTGCAGCGATTTGATCTGAATGTGAGGCAGTTCTATATAAACTGCTAGAGAGGCTAAAATATTACTTCTAATTTTATTAACCTTGTTGCAGAAGAAAGAAGTAAAATCGTCAAATTCAGTTGTTATGGTTTTGGAGGGATTAAGTAGTTTATTCATAGGTGGAAAAAACAGAATTGGACTGATTCATTTGGGAGATATAGGATTGCGTTGCAGATTTTATTTTATTGTTGTACCAGTAAAATTGATTTTAATATATTTAAAAATTAATAAGCAGTTTCTCTCAGTGCTCCAGCAGATTCTAAATGCCATCTTTCACCTTTTCACTGTTTGTGAAAGATGTTTTTGGTGGACCATGCACATTAATATTTGTGTATTAATATAGATATAACAGCAGAAATTTGGTCAACAAGTCGAGATATTGCATCACAGAGATGTCATTACATGATGACAGTTCCACATGTGCATTTTAAAAATCCACTAATGAATGTATCATCTGTGCCGGCACTGATTTGGTGCTTACTGCTAAATCGGTTGGTGTTTGTTTCGACAGATAAACAATAAACCTCTCAAAATATGCTATAATGATCATAGACGATGAAATTTGGAAAATTTGCGACCGTGACATTGAGGACTACGGAAAAAATTAGATCACGTCTATGACCTTTTTGGTATGGGTGGGTTCAGTCACATGCTATTTAAAATCAAAACATTCCAATAAACTAATGAATTGTTGCTCTTGTCAATGTGAGTATTAAAATATTCACACTGACACCAGATAACCTCAACCATCAAATTTCGGAAAAGTTTCTTCCAGGAAGCCATCTCTCGGTCAAGGAGGATAATATATAGTGAGGAGAAATACTGCAGTAGATACAGAATTAATTACTAAACTTAATAATTCAAAACTTGAAAAACTATCAAACGACAAAGATTTATAATTAATGTTTTTTTCTCTACATACAACAGCGATCCCCCCACTCCTGTTTTATGGGTGCAATATTCAGAACTATAGCTAGTGGGTGATGTTTCCATCAGCTCTTTGTTACCATGATATAAAGCCAGTTTCAGTTAAAAGCAAAACGCTCATGATACTTTGAACTTGATTCCAATGATCCACAGCTTATATCCATAAACATGGATTCAACTTCACCTCCCTGGTAGTGCTAGAGTGCTGCAGGCACAGACATTAAACTGATAATGATTCAGGCACTGTTCCCAGTAAGTGTCCCAAATTTAAAAACTTTTTACTACATAGCCTAAGGGCTGCTGAGACTTCTGTGGCACAAAATCAAGGAAGAGGAACTTCATGAAAAAGGAAACATAACAAAAGCACTTAACTACAGGCTAATTAGTTTGTTATTGAGATAATCTTTCTGAAATCCAATTTGCATTGTGCCTGGTGAAGGCCACTCCTGCAGGACTTCGTGTCTGTTAACTTAATCATGAGAGTTATGCTCGTGTCTTTGATTGCACAGTTGGATAGGCAATTTTAGCTGCTATGTGTTACCAGCACAAAACGTCAGCCTCTTTTATGTAGGCTGTTGTATGGATAGTACAAGTTAAAACGGCAGAGATGAAATAAACTCTCTCAATGAAATGTGCAAGCAAAATTTTGTGGAACAGCTCTGTGAAAATCTTTAAAGAAAAAACACAGGAACTGTGGGGACCAGTGATTTGTTTCTAGGTACATAAATCCTGATTGTTTAATTAAATACCAGGCTTTTCTCACACTATTGGGCATTGACTAGTCAGAGAACTACAATCCCATTAAGGCACATTCGCTATGAAATCTTCAACTCTCCTCTTAAAAGAGGCGTAGAAGTTCAAGAAGTCGCTAATTGCGTATCGGTTCTAGGTGTAATTAATGTATGACACATTAGCAGTCCAGATTATATATTTTAGCTATGTTACAAGTGATGTTCGGAGGGTATTTTTTCAACAAACAATAGCCCAGTATGCACTCTAATACACAATGACATTTACCTGCTAAACCAGACTGCATTAACCAATTAATAGAGGCTGGTTTTGCAGCCTGGGCTGTAGTTAACACAAAACCAGCTATTTTCCAGCTTTATAAAGAAGGCTGAATAAGAAGTTCTTTGGCACTGCCCAGCTGTTCAGTATAATCATAGTCTTCTACTGTCGACCACTGAGCAGCTCCACTGGAGCGGTCAGGGGAGTTCAGCAGTTTGCTTAAAGGCAGCACAAAAGTAGTTACTGTGAAGGCTCGAGTGTTCCTGATTAATTTCCCTGTCAACCCTTTAAGTTTAGAGTAAGTCTTTCTGGAGAAATAAAACTGTCACATTCATTCTGAAATAGAGGTAACAGGGCAGGTACGTCAGTCAGACAAATTCTTCTGTGACACACACAACAGGGTGGAACTTGTGACCTATCCATCTCGTCCATGTCGTTCCCCTTTCGCCAAGCATTGTGGCTCCTTCCAAAAGTCTGGGCATGAGCGCTGGCATCCAGGTCAGGATATCTGGACACAGCACCGGTTTCCAGTGCCACTGTGATAGCACGCCAACATGAAGCTGTTATCATTCAAAGAACAGCCATGTCAGCCCAGAAGAGGTGCTGATACTGAAACGCATTCATTTGTTTTCCAATTTCATTTCGTTTCCACACAGATCCACACGAGGTTATAATGTCAGCGCATCTCTTGGCTAACACTTTCAATAAATCTGTCTCAAAAACAGGCTGGCCTTCTGCCTGTCTGATGTACCATATTCCGAGAAAAAAAAAAGAAAACAATGACCCCCATCGTTCCCATTCATGACGTCACTACTGTTATATAATAAAACAGAAATAGAATCATTGAAGGCAACAGCAAACAAAGAAAAAAACATGACTGAAAGTACAAATATGTTCCTTTTAATTGAAATGGGGTTTTTGAGTCTCCAGACACTAAGTGACTCAGGTAACAATGCTGAAAATACATCTTTAGTCTTCCTTTTAATTTATCTTCAGGAAACAAAACAAAATGAAAAACCATGAGATTACATTTTAGTTATGTGTGTTTTTCCACTCCAGTGCTCTGGCTTTCCTCCCCCTGTTTCCATCTAGTTCTGTTATTAAAAGACAGGTGTCAGTCTCCCTGTTTGTCTGTACGTGCCACAGGCTCATGAATGCTGGTTTTATTTTCTCTCAAATTATTTGTTTTGCCTGCATATCATGGAAAGCTGCAGACGCTCTTTGGAGCGATTATCAATCTGAGAAATAGCTCTTGCGCTGATCCCTTTTCAAATACTCTTGAAATGAGACTCCTGCTTTGCTTTCCATACATTGAAATGCCTCATTTCAACTGATCCTCACTGTATATTTTCCACATACATATGAAAAACAAACAAAGGGGATAAAGAACAAGGCTTGGCTTGATATTTTTGCATTATGTCATTGATTTTGTTCATCACTAGAGTTAGAAAATCATCTTTCACTTGTTGTATATGTGTGTAAAGTTTTAGCTTTGTGCCTCACTGCAAAAAATGTGAAAATCATTAGACAAGATACAGATTACTTGTAGATAGAGCAGGGCGATATGACCAAAAATATTTATCACGATATACATTAGACAATTTGCAATAACGATATAACTGACGATATAATTGACACTAGACAAATTACTTTACAACTCCACAACTTTATTAGTGCAAAAAAACCCAAAACATCAGTGTATTTTCACTTAAACAAGCAGCTTTTTTAAGTGCATTAAAGTTATATAAAAATTTAACAGTGCAAATGCAAATTCCTTGCTGACAGTTTAACCAAACGGCATTTCCAGTGGAAATTGGCCGACATATCCTCAGCATAACCATGTATAATATCCACAAAACTTAAAAAGAGGTTATACACACACAATATGGTAATATTATGTTGAAGCACAGTACATATCACTCCGCGAGGCTCCGCCTACGATAGCCGTAATGCTCCGACAATCCATCAAGCGGTGCGGCTTCATAGCTTAGCAAAGTCGTACTGAAACATCTGACAGATTTTCGAGCGCCGTGTACATAAAATCGTTTCGAGGTCAGTAAACACAACCAGAGTTCATACATAAGGCACACGGGATTATAAGGGGCACTGTCGATTTTCAGAAAAATCAAAGGATTGATTTTAAGTGTGCCGTATTTTCCAAAAAACACGGTAATAACGACGGCCCGCTAGCATGCGCTACCAAAAATAGTGCTTTGTTGTGTATCTGACAGACGAAAGCTAAACCAGTTCCACACCACTGAAGTTGCAGCATTTTTACAAACCAGTTCTTGTTCATCTGTTTCATTCAACGATCCACTTTTGCTCTTCTCATTCTGCGTCGCCACCATGTGCGTATGTAAACAAAGGCACTGCGCATGTGCGTTTTACCCATATTCTACCGCGATATTTAATTTTCTTATCATTGCCCAACATTACACCGGTATTACCGTGAACGATATGATATAGCCCAGCCCTACTTGTAGACATGCACCACCTTCAGTAAGCGCTTAGTGACAGTAGGAAAAAGAAACTCCCTTTTTAACAGGAAGAAACCTCCAGCAGAGCCAGGCACAGGGAGGGGCGGCGGTCTGCCGTGATGGGTTAGGAGTGAGAGGATGGTGAAAACTGCATCAACTATTTTTATGAACAGTCCGAGCTAAAATCTGATTAAACAAATAAGATAATCATAAATAAAATGCTCAGTTTGTACACACTGTAATCCTTTACAGACAGCGAATAGTTAAAGTCTTTAACCTGTTTACATTACCAAAGAATCATTGATCTGAGTTCTTGTCATGAACTGGCTGTGTGGACGCAGATAAGGACCCAAACGCAAAACTCACGGAGACAAAAAGCTGAACTCAAAATCACTGCTTTATTGCAGGCTTCATAAAGAAACAGAAATAAACTGGGAATGCTAACTGAGGACCGAGGGAACACAGAAAGGCACACAGGTTCGGGAAGGAGACATTGACGACGCAACACTGAACTGAGGGAGACCTGCACATAAATGCACAGAGGGTTAACGAGGGTTAACATTGCTTCTTAATTCAGATAAAACTGAGGTCATTGTACTCGGCGCTGAAAAGCTTAGAAATATGGTATCTAACCAGATTCTTACTCTGGATGGCATTACCTTGGCCTCCAGTAACACTGTGAGGAACCTTGGAGTCATTTTTGACCAGGATATGTCCTTCAACGCACATATTAAACAAATATGTAAGACTGCGTTCTTCCATTTGCGCAACATCTCTAAAATTAGAAATATCCTGTCTCAGAGTGACGCTGAAAAACTAGTTCATGCATTTATTACTTCCAGGCTGGACTACTGCAATTCATTATTATCAGGAAGTCCTAAAAACTCCCTGAAAAGCCTTCAGTTAATCCAAAAGGCTGCAGCAAGAGTACTGACAGGGACTAGAAAGAGAGAGCATATTTCTCCTGTTTTGGCTTCCCTTCATTGGCTTCCTGTTAAATCCAGAATTGAATTCAAAATCCTGCTCCTCACATACAAGGTCTTAAATAATCAGGCCCCATCTTATCTTAATGACCTTGTAGTACCATATCACCCTATTAGAGCACTTCGCTCTCGCTCTGCAGGCCTACTTGTTGTTCCTAGAGTATTTAAAAGTAGAATGGGAGGGAGAGCCTTCAGTTTTCAGGCCCCTCTTCTGTGGAACCAGCTTCCAGTTTGGATTCGGGAGACAGACACTATCTCTACTTTTAAGATTAGGCTTAAAACTTTCCTTTTTGCTAAAGCATATAGTTAGGGCTGGACCAGGTGACCCTGAATCCTCCCTTAGTTATGCTGCAATAGACGTAGGCTGCCGGGGGATTCCCATGATGCATTGAGTTTTTCCTTTCCAGTCACCTTTCTCACTCACTATGTATTAACAGACCTCTCTGCACTGAATCATATCTGTTATTAACCTCTGTCTCTCTTCCACAGCATGTCTTTTATCCTGTCTTCCTTCTCTCACCCCAACCGATCACAGCAGATGGCCCCGCCCCTCCCTGATCCTGGTTCTGCCAGAGGTTTCTTCCTGTTAAAAGGGAGTTTTTCCTTCCCACTGTCGCCAAAGTGCTGCTCATAGGGGGTCATATGATTGTTGGGTTTTTCTCTGTATCTATGAAGCGCCTTGAGGCGACTTTTGTTGTGATTTGGCGCTATATAAATAAAATTGAATTGAATTGAATTGGAAGTGGGAGCACACGGGGAACACAGCTGACACAGATAATCGTAACGAGACACGGCAGGAGAAACACGACACTGGCGGGAGACTGTCAAAGTAAAACAGGAAGTACAGAGGTGCAGACAGGAGGAGAGAGAGGGCACAGGCATAGCGGGCTGGGGAAAGATGGAATAAAACACAAGGAGGGGAGACGAGGGGTCACAGATACAGAGGGGCACACAGAGGGTAACCAAATAAGGAACATCTTAACTGAACAACCTAGGAACCAATGCATAAATAAGGAACAAAATACAAAAATACAAGAAAACTAAGAATGCTGGGCCAACATGGCCCAGGACCATGACAGTTCTCACCTAATGTATATAATATATAATGTTCTTCCTCTCCCCCCCCCCCTCCCCCCCCCCCTTTTGCACAAGTCGAAGAACCTTGAACCTTGAATCTGAGGTGCAATAGTGCGTGATCTTCTGTATTGATCCGATAGCAAGTAAATGCATGGCCAGTAGTGCTGATACCAATACAAATACTTTCAACTTATAACAGCAGCTTATGTGGGGGAGATTGGTGTGTGTGTGCGCGTGTGTGATTTATGAGACGAATCATCACCAATTTGCCAAATTTGACCACATTTGATTAAAGACTAAATCACTGTGCTTTTTACTCTCCAAAATAAAACACACCTTTCAGCTAGCTTACTGGGTTTTTGGTTTGTTTTTTTTGAGACCTGTAATGTTAATGTGTCATTCTTTAAACTCTGGGTCAGTTGTGTTCTGCTACATAAATTGACATGACAGTCAACACAAAAAGGTCATCATATTCAGACATAGCTTGAGGTATATTTTTTTCTCATTTCCAATTAAAAAAATGTATTTCTTACAATTCTGTGGGTTGAATATATTATCTGAATGAATATAGCCTATAGTAAATAAGACTGTGATCACCAAAAACACTTTAACCTTACGTAATGCTGCTTGACCGACATTAGTCATGACTAAACATTCATTTTATCGCTATATGAGGTAACTGGTTATTCTTTGTCGTTCTGAAAGAACTGTGATTGGGCTCTCTCTGTGTGCTTTTAGAGTCTGGGTGTGTCTAATGACTAATGTCTAATGAGTACTTCCTCATCTCTTCATTTCTTTTTCATACAAAGATCGTGTCTTTATACAAGTTGGTGATGTTGCCAAAGCAAAAGGTTCATTTCGAAGGGCACAGGTGTAAAAATACTTTTACACCTGTGCCCTTTCTCACTCACTCCAGCATGTCACTGCTCAGGGTTGCTGAGTCATGTGACTGCAGGACAACTAAACACAGCAGAGCTGGGAGGATGTGGGCGGAGCAAAGTGTGCCTTTGTCAGAGGAGAGTTTGTACAGACGTGTCTACTCTCTAAAGAACAGAAGCAATGCACTGAACTTATAGGAAAACTTAGATTGATCCACCCACTACTACTGATACGACTACTGCCATTTGTCTTAATCATGTTAATCAGATCTTGATATTAAAGATTATTAAAATACACCAATAGGCACGATTACTATATACAACACTGGCTCAGCTGATGGTGACTCAAGAACTAACCAAAGCATTAGATGCTATCAATTAACTTATTGAAATAAATGAGAAATTCATAAGTCAAGTTGTAAATAACTTGCAAACCCAAAGATTTGATATAAGGATGTTGAAAATCATTGTGTGTGTTGTGCAGGTGTGTCTTATCTCATCCAGGAGCTCAGCTGCCACCCATCTCTCCTGTGAGCCAGTGCACCTGGGTATATTTGTGACTATAATTCTTCAACTGTTGCCAGCAATGCTTGATTACATTCCACCTCAAAGGTGACTCTTACGTAGGGACCTTTTGCTTTGATTACAGGTTGATTCTTTATTCACTTTGGCTCAGTCACACTGAAGTAAAGATATGATCGCACTACTTTCAATTGATCACTTCTAATTGCACAGGTCACCTGGTGGAAGACAAACTGTCACCAAACAATCATGGTCTCTTTGAAATAGGGGTTTTAACTAGTTGTATTCTGGTATATTCCGATATAAAAGCAAGGATGTTGAGTGCCTATTTCATTTTGCTATTAACTTGTTATTTTGCAGCACTTATGTCCCCATTCATGGAGGACTTTCTCTTTCAGTTCTATGAAGATGCGCTAAAGGTAAGTCCTCAGTTTGAGTTTCTGTTTATATAGATGGTGTTATGATTCAGTGTCATGGATATTTTTTTTGTACTGTGTTTTTTGTCTGCCACACCAGAGGGTGGCATAGTTTGTGTCCTGTGTTATTGCTGCTATGTGAGTTCCAGGTGGAGGCTGACCATTGGTGGAGGACTGGGAGAGGCCGGCTATAAATGAGGACCCTTCTCAACCGGCACGCCCCGCCTACTTCCTGTTCCCAACGAACTGTGCATGTGGCTGCGTGTGAATTTGTATCTTGGGAGTTTTTTCCGTGTTGTAAATAGTTGTCGATACTTTTTTTTTCTTGGTAGCTGTAGGGGTGAGAAGCCACTTTTCTTTGGGAACCTTTTCTCCTATTTTTGGTTAGGGAGGCAGGTAAGACACCTGTAATTTTCTTTTGGGGTTTTCTGTGAAGGTAAGCCAGCTGCATTTCATTTCTAGAGTTTTTGTTTGTTGTTTTGGCCATGTTCACCCTGACGCCTGCTAGCTTTTGGGACTTAATAAACTGACTGGCTGTTGTGAAATCCGTGGTAGCTGTTTTTTGTTGGTTCGTCTTCCTTTTTTGGGGGCATTTCTCCTTATTTTTATTTTCCTTATGTTGCACATAAGTCGGTTTTCCCTGGGCTGGGGTGTAACAGAATTGGGGGCTCGTCCTTTCCTTTTTTTTCCCCGTCTTGTTTGGGTTGGCTTGGGGCGTGGGCTCGTTCGTTCTTTCTTTGTTGTCGTCGTCATCGCCGGTGGGTTGCCGGTGTCATTTGTTGGCTCTGTTTTTCTGGTTGGCAGTTTTCTTCTTGTGTGGGGGGAAGGGTGTTTGTAGTGGGTGTGTTAGTATGGAGTTTAAATTAGAGGAGTTCACCGTGAGTCCAACTAAGGGGAAGTTGGAAAGGTGTAAAAAGGATGATTTGGTGCTCATTGCAAACTTTTTTTGATGTGCCTGTGCCATTGAATGTGAAGAAGACAGAGCTGAAAAAGTATCGACAACTATTTACATCTATTTACAACACGGCAAAAACTCCCAGGATACAAATTCACACGCAGCCACATGCACAGTTCGTTGGGAACAGGAAGTAGGCGGGGGCGTGCCGGTTGAGAAGGGTCCTCATTTATAGCCGGCCTCTCCCAGTCCTCCACCAATGGTCAGCCTCCACCTGGAACTCACATAGCAGCAATAACACAGGACACAAACTATGCCACCCTCTGGTGTGGCAGACAAAAAACACAGTACAAAAAAAATATCCATGACACTGAATCATAACATACAATCATATCTGCCTGATCCCGCCAAATCTGATGTCTGTGAGCTCATTAAAAATTACCCAACTCTTTTCGGTGATATCCCCACTCAAACGCATGTGCTAAGTCACGATATTGATGTGGGTGATCACAAGCCCATAAACAGAACTGCAAGAAACAGAATCAGTTTTTGATTGTCATCAGTTTATCAGTCAAAGTGGTGTTATCACAAACAGATCACCTTCAATTGTTCTAGCTTGACCCCACTCACTCACAAACTGTTCACTCACATGTTTGTTTGATGATCACTGCCTTGAATATAATGACTGTGATGATAAACAACTCAGCTAGAGGATTGTTGAGGCCAGACATCTGATGGTCTCCATTGCTCTCCTCCTCAGTCGGATAGTTTTTACATAAGCTGTACGTGTGGTATTTTCCTGTTTATGAACAAATTATTCTTCCACTAAATACAAACAAGATGGGATAGTGTGATACTGCTAAAGTCTGAATAAAAAAATAGCTTTACCAGCAAAGCACCCCCGCAGTATAACACGTCCTACTCCTCCACACAACAGATACTATCTGTTCACTATCTGTTCATCTTGCAAAAACACAAGGGTAAGAATGAAAAGTATCACATTTGAATTTATTAGTTTAAAGTGCAGATTTCTACTGGTCGAATGCCCATAGGTAGATTTACTTCTTAATCTTAGCTGTAAGTCTTTTGCAGAAATTTAAACACAAAGGTTTGAATGATGCTGTTTTATCAAAACGGTTGATTTGTCAGGTACTTGAACTGAATTGTTGCTTGGCTTCTCATCTCACAAAGAATTAACTTGTTGAAAAGCCTGCTAGCTGCTAAAGCCTGGTAAAGGCTTCCTTACATACCGAGAAAGCATGCTAGATATGTAAGGAACCAGATAGTCACAAAAGAACAAACAGTTGTGTACTGTCCAACAAGTGTTTTATTTTACCCTAAATAATAAACGGAAGATGTCAAGTAAACATAACCATCCATCCATCCATCTTCTTCCGCTTTATCCGGGGCCGGGTCGCGGGGGCAGAAGCCTAAGCAGAGAAGCCCAGACCTCCCTCTCCCCAGCCACCTCCTCCAGCTTATCCAGGGGAACACCAAGGCATTCCCAGGCCAGCCAAGAGATATAATCTCTCCAGCGTGTCCTGGGTCGGATGATCTGATATCGTCGTGTTGGTGTTGTTCCCAGATCATCATGAAAATGTTGTTCCAGGTTCAACATTGCAAGTGACCAATCACATTATTGTGACGTTATTCTTTTGCGCACCAACCCATTCGTGCATTTATGAAATTCCAATGTTGCAAGGACAATATCAATTCTGCTTAGCGTTTATTAAAGGGTTAGGGTCAGGGTTAGGGTCCGTTGATCGGCGGACAAAGGCGGTTTCTCGCAGCTTAAGTACAGTTTTTTGTTTTACGCCGGTTTTTCCCGAAGTCGCAAAAGTATGACATCACAACAATCTGATTGGTCACTTGCAATGTTGATCCTGGAACAACCTTTAGTATGATGATCTGGAAACAACACCAACACGAGGATATCAGATCGTGCGTCCTGGGTCTGCCCCGGGGCCTCCTCCCGGTGGGACATGCCCGGAACACCTCACCCAGGAGGCGCCCAGGAGGCATCCTTGTCAGATGCCCAAACCACCTCAGCTGGCTCCTTTCGATGTGGAGGAACAGCGGCATAAACATAACTTTATTCAAAAAATACTGTTTGTCGAAACAATAGCTTCACTTGCCAAACTTACCAGATAAAATAAGTGAAAGTTCAACGTATATACCACCAGTGTGTATATACTGGAAATCAAAATGAAAATAAAGCAAAAAACAAAGTTGCCCTACCCCCAGGCTATCACAGCAGATGGTTTAGTTCCACTATAAGCTTTCCTTTTTCTGTAACCAAGAATGGCTGGAGCTGGATACAGGTAACGCAAAAGACAGAGTAAAATGTAAATTAGTCAAATGTGTATAAGTCAGTAATCAAACAATGTGAACCAAAATGTGGACACAGCCAGGGTCAAAAAAATCAGTTTAAACTAATTAACGATACCAACAAAACTAAATGTTTACTATGAGCCACCAGTAGCTATAGCAACATTAACTCAAATGTGGAAGGGAGATATTTAAAGTATAAACAGGAATGTTTTAGCCGATAATTTAAGTGTAGTGAGCAAACGAATACTACTAAATTGCTATTTAAATTGTGCAGCTGTAAATTTAGCCACCGTAAAGTAAGTATTG
Source organism: Neolamprologus brichardi (assembly GCF_056152115.1). Taxonomy (NCBI): domain Eukaryota; kingdom Metazoa; phylum Chordata; class Actinopteri; order Cichliformes; family Cichlidae; genus Neolamprologus; species Neolamprologus brichardi. The sequence continues at coordinate 4,308,611 of NC_142104.1, read as the reverse complement.
AGAAGGAATTGCAAAGAATCAAGCAGTGGCTATGTGAAGGTAAAACACAAACTACATTATTGTATTATGTTTTATAGATTTGATGACATCAGATTTATGAAACACACTTAAATGACTAGATGTGTCCAGCTGGTATTGTTCCCCATTAACCCTACTGAAAATCTTTATCATTGACAGTATTTTTTAAAAATTCTTATGTCTTCAAACTCACAAATGCATCTGCAAAACAGGTTTTCATACTCGAATGCACACAAATTAACTCATCAATATATACAGTAAACCTAAAAACAGGTACATCACTGTGTTTACCTATTTCAGCGTTTTCAAGCATATCTCTGAATTTCGTGTATTGACCACTTCTTGCTTTTGAAAACATGCGGAAATATTGTTCACATTTTCACTTTTTCGTTCAGTCAAGAGAAAGGTGTTAATGGTAGGTATGCCACAGAATACCAGAGACTTGCTGAACTTCTCACATCACAATACTGCAAACTTTTATACATGTAAATCATATGCTGGGACATTTTAAAGTATTTTATTTCCAAAGCTTCTGGTTTTGGTTTTATTACAACTGCTTCTGCACAGACACTACAGGAAAAATACATGCATTGTGCATTGTGTTTTCTAAATAAACTATAATTAAAAAATATTTAAAAAAATATTTTTACCTTTTAGAAACTAAAGCAAGTTATTAAATTCAAGTTAAGCCTTTGCACCTTGTGTTAAAGACATGACAGTTGATTGAGTGGCATAGATCTTCATGCATATGGAGACAAGAAATTAGCAAATAGCTTAAAAAATCATGCATCTGTAAGTAAGAAACTTTTGCAGCTTTTAATCTGTTGTTGTTGAACAGATTGTCAGTGCAGAGAAAGCCAGTTCTGTAGCCATGTCTTTGATATATCTGGGTTTTCTAACCCCCACCCCCGATGCCCTGAAACCTGCTGCTTCTCTCCCAATGAGCATTGATTCAACTAAATAATTTATCTCTCTCTCCATCTCTGGCTCTCACTTATACACACCCATACACACAAATGCAGACACACACATTTATAAACTTATATATATATTCTATAAAGGTATGCTGCTTTTACTTAGTACAGATGAGGCCATCTGGCAAGCTCCCTGCAGATAAGCTCTTAAAGGTACAATGCATTAAGACTTTTAAAGAGCTGTGCCTGATGCATACTACTATCTACAATCTTATTCCAAAAACTGTGTGATACTGTAATCTATTTCCTTGGCTTCTCAGTCTCATCCTATTATACTGGAGACAATAGTGCAAATTGAGGGCTTTTACAGTGTTCGGTAAAGAACATGGCTAATAATGACATTTTAGTCTTCATCTGGCACCATTATCTTTCTTTGGGTGTCTGTGAACTGAGAGCTGACAAAAATCGTTCCATTTTGTGCTGCTTGAATTTCAAACTAGGACTTGAAACCTATAGTGCAGAGTCCTGTCTTTGATATTTGATTCATTAGCCAATATCACTACATGTCGAATGTGGTACCAGCATATGGTGCAACACATGAAGGGACAACATTCGAAAACACACTTGCTCTCTTTCTCTCTCTCTCTGTTGCTTTGGTGGTTGAGTAAAGTGTGATTTATAATAAAATGCATCACTCAAGGCAGCAGCACTCACAACTCCATATCTTAAACAATGTATCGGGTGCAAGGTGTAGCAAATGTGAACGCAGAAAGAATTGTATATAAAGCAGTCTTTAAAAAAAAGTTTCACTTTTTTTCTACTGAAGTAGAAGACTCGTCACTGAGTGCTTTTATTTTGTCCAAGTTCAGCTTAGAGTACCTACACATATGCTGTAACTTTGTCAGTGCAGATGAACAAAAGTCCATTCAACATATATATATTTTTAAATTTAGTTTTTTAAAAGATGATCCTAATAAGAAGTAAGCAATAATTGGACAGAGAGAGAAAATTTGTTGCAACTATATAAATTATGCTTAGCAGATGTACCAATTTGAGGCATCTTCAGCTGCATCTGTGTTTTTAATTGGCATTTAATGAGCTCATTCACAGTTGTCTGAATGTTAACTGTCTAGTAGAACGACTATTTTAGCGTGGATCTTGCTCATCTTGAGGTAGCTGATGAATGCAACTGCCAACAGTACATATATTTTAAAGAAAACTTAACCAGAAAAAAGTTTCTCTTGCTGTAATGAAGAATTTATGGAAATTATTAATAATACATCCTTACTTCTGCCAAAACAATATCCATTATACAATCATTTAACTTCTTATGATCATATTTAGGAACTTACAGTGTAATGAGAGAGGTTTTCAGCCTCATTCCAGTTTCCGAGGTTCAGTGTATGTACTTAGGAGGCCACGCCAACCACATCCTACTGAATGCACATCCATGATGCTTCTGAATGTGGCTGAAACTGGCCATTGCTTTTTATGGTGGTTTTATTTATTTGATTAAAAGGTCATTTTAATAGAAGCTATATAAATCAATAGGCATTACAATTTGGAAAAGAAAGAGGTGATAGAAGACCTGAACCATTTGCCCAGTATTCATTATATAAATTGTGTTTATCTTAAAGACTTCATTGTACAGTATCAACCTAATTCAGCATTTCACTCTCAGACCGCTCATTTGTTGTTCCAAGGGTATTTAAAAGTAGGATGTGAGGCAAAACAGACAGACAACCTCTCGATTTTTAAGATTAGGCCTGTGGAGGTAAGCATGGACGACACGGAGCTCTTAGTTTTCACTCCTTCTTTATTCCTCTCCACACATCAACTGAACACATCGCGCCACAAAACACAGCAACACACTTCCTCAACACTGAGTGTGAGTCCCTTGGGGGGCGAAAAGGCAGCACAGAGGTATCGAAACACGTGGGGGGGGCTCTCAGGTAAGAATTCCCCGGGGACCCGGAGGGGCTGGCCGAGGACCAGTTCAGCCGGGGAAACCCCGAGGTCTTCTTTTTAACCACCCTATGCAATCCCAGCAAAACCCACGGAAGACGGTTGACCCAGTTATCACCTGTTAAGGAACCCTGGAGCGCGGCCTTGAGTGACCGGTGAAACCGCTCGCACATCCTGTTAGCTTGCGGGGATGGTATGCTGTGGTGCGGTGGACCTTGACCCCCAGGCCGTCAGCCATGGCAGACCAAAGCTCAGAAACCAACTGGTGGGCCCTGTCCGAGGTAATGTCAGCAGGGGAACCGAAACGCGAAACCCAAATTGACAAAAATGCTCTCGCCACCGTCACCGCTGTTGTGGACGCCAGGGGTACTGCCTCCAGCCACCTGGTAATGCGGTCCACCACAGTCAAAAGGTGCGTGAAACCCAGTGACTGTGGCAAGGGACCAACCAGGTCCACATGAACAGCCGGGGCAGCCAGTGGAAATGTCGCAAAGCAAGCGCGGACCGCCGTCCCAACGGGGGTGTCCTCCAGCATGAGGCCTGTTTTCGTTGACTGAAGGGCAAGGATGTCCAGGTCACCATGTTGCTCAGCGGCCATCGCAGCGTAGTCGACGCCGACATACACTGCAGAAACCAACACCCGTGATAGACAGTCTGCGACGTGACTGGACTTACCAGCCACATGCTGAATGTCTGTGGTAAACTCCGAAATGGCTGCCAACTGGCGCTGCTGGCGTGCGCTCCATGGGTCAGAGACCTTGGACATGGCAAAGGTTTATGGTCAACGTACGCAGTAAAGTTGCAACCCTCGAGGAAAAAAACGAAAATGTTGTGTCATGAGCAACTCCCTGTCGAAAACAGTGTACTTGCATTCGGCATCCCGGAGCGTATGACTGAAAAAGGCAAGCGGTTGCCAGACACCTGAAACCCGCTGTTCCAACACGGCACCCACTGGCACGTCAAATGTGTCGGTGCGCCTACGGAAACGGGTGGGCCAGCAGGGCGGCGTTGGCCAGCACAGACTTGGCTGTGGAAAACGCCTGGATGTGTTCCGGCAGCCAGTCAACAGGATCTTTGGCTGTTTTACCTTTTAAGGCAGCATAGAGTGGCTGTAGCAGGTGGGCAGCTCTTTGGGGTCCTTAGACCAAGAGAGGAACATAAGCCAGAGGTTTGAGACAAGGTGAGTCCAGGAACTGTAGCACAAGAAAGTAATGTTAGCAAGATAAATCACAAAGAGAGCCTGCTACCAATATGGGTTGATGACGAACTGGTGGTGAATGAACATATTTGAGGCTTAAATCACTCTGGTGATTTTCCTCTCAGGTGTGCGGAACTGGAGGAGGTGGTTGCACTGCCCACGGACGGATATCAGGTAAACTCAGGAGCCTGATGGAAAATTCCAGCCACACACCCCGGACCATGACACTAGGCTGCTGGTGGAATCCCAGAATGCACTCAGTGTTTCTTCTTCAGTTACCTTTTTCACCCACAATGTGTTTATTCACTACTTTGCATTTAATTCTTAGTTACTAATAATCTCTGGCTCTCTTCCACAGCGTGTCTTTTGTCTTGTCTTGCTGCATAATGCTGTGGTGGTTCAGGGTGCTTCTCACTCTGTACAAGTCACTGATCCTGGATCCAGCAAAACAGCCCCAGACCATCACACTTCCTCCTCCATGTCTGACAGTTGATGCCACACATCGTGGAACCATCCTTTCGCCTACTTGATGGTGTACAAAAAATCTGCGTGATGAACCGAAGATTTCAATTTTGATTCATCAGTCCATAATACCTTCTTCCAGTCTTCAGTAGTGGTGGTATGTCATGGCTCAGGCAAGCCTCTTTGTATTATTATGACGTCTTAGCAATAGCTTCCTTGCTGCAACTCGAAGCCTTCCCTTCACAGTTGAAATGGAGACTTTCTTACTGAGACGACTATTAAGCTGTGCTTGAAGCTGTTGTCCTGTGAGCCACCTATAACACAAGCTGTTAACTCTCAGAAACTTGTCCTCTACTTCTTCCAGTCAGAGTTTGCCCCATTTTGTGAGAAGCACCAGTTTCCTAGGCTTGATCAACCTCAACCTTGGTCAACCACTCCAGAACAGCTGTAACTTGTCAATCCATTTTGTGTTCCCTGAAAAAAAGTCTTATTTGTATGATTCTGAAATGTACGTTATTTTTCAGCTTTGGGTAACCTTGCCTTTTTTTTTTATCGTCTGGCAGTTCAGCACTTACCTTTGTACCATTTCAAGCTATTCATTGGAGTCGAACAACTTAAATTGCAATAAATAACTGGGAAAATTGGGTTGTTCTCAAACTTTTGACCAGTAGTGTATAAACGAAGCCTTAATGATAGCTATCAGCAAAACTCCACATCGTTTTATTCTGTATTTTACTGCAGAACATATCAAAAGCTAAACATCTTCCATTAATAAAATAAATTTAGAGAATTGTGCAACCTTGTAAGCAGGATGTGTTCTCTAAGTGCTTTTTAAAAATAAGTGCTTTTAAAATATTAATATGAACAACTAAATTTCACGTCATTTACTTAGTTTGTCTGTTTTTCAAGATAGTCATCTTTAAAAAATGTTCAATGAACTTAAAATTACGGGGGGTGGTTCCATAATTAATCAGATTTGGCCAAATAACACCTAACAATATACCTTGTCCTGTCTTATTGTTTTATGGTGAAAACTTAAAGTTTTATTTTTCAGCTTGCCAAGGTTTCAAGGTTGTACCCTTGGGTCCAGTGTGACTGAACAGAGTTGTGTTGAAAAAAGGGGGGTGGGGGGGACAAACAAAGCGATATAGGATAAGTAGGAGAGGGAGAATGAAGCTGCAGAAGGAGACTGCGGCCAAAGTAATGAGCATTAGAAAAGCAGAGTGAAGATGAAAAGACTGTTTTCCATGTTTTATTCATATAGTTTGTTTTTAGCCTGTCGGCTCACATTAAGTCCTGTGCACACACACATACACATCTGTATTTATAAGAGCTTGCTTAATATAAAAAAAAATGTGCCGCTGAATGGCACTTTACAGGACAAATTGTTTGGATCTTGGTTGGAAGCCACATATAACTGATTATTGAAGTACTTTCTATTTTTCCACTTTATTCTAATAAAACTGAACAGTCATTTTATGCTATGAAATGGATTAAATTGACATATAAAGTGGAAAATTGAGTAAGTGGTACTGATGACTCCGTCTTTCTTGATGTCAGTGTTGTCATTATCTTCACTGGCACAAACATTAAATTCTGTTTAAGTGCACAAAAAAAACTTTACAGTGACAAGGATCTTTTGAATTGAAGGAGGAAAACACAATTTGTAGGGGAAAAAACTGCCTTGTGATAATTTATTTTTTTTAATTACAGCACTCTATCATATTCAGTGTATAACACAAGAGCATTATTAATTATTTTTTGAGGCACAGATTTCCACTTTTGTGGACACACTAATAGGTTCTAATTAGTATCACATGCTGACCAGCAGGTGAATAAGACTAAAACCAAAACACCACGAGTTGGCAAACTTGTTTTATTTTTTCATTGTTACTTTATGCTCTTTTATATCTTCTCTGCTTCCCTCAAGGCTGCCCTTCCCTGAATATATTCCCCCCAGATGTTTCTTCCAGTTAAAAAGCAAGTTATTCCTTTTCACAGTCGCAAAGTTATTGGTATGAAGTATTAAAAACAGATAAAAGATTTTAAAAAAATATATAAAAGAAAATATCAGATAAGTGCTGTTTTAAATTAGTGCTATATACATAAAACTGAAATGCATTTGTCTGAACTCCAGATGAAGCAAGAAGGGATTCCCCCAAAATGCAATGTTATTATGTCAAAATATAAAAAATGTGATACATTTTGTTCACTTTGAGTCAAATCACCAGTGTTAGTGGCATTCTCATCATTTATATTTATATTTGTATTTATATTAAGCAGGCTAAAACACAAGCCTTTACTCTCATTGTCACGGTTCTGTATTTTGAGTTATGTTTTGGTTTATTTTTGAATGATGGATTGTTCTTTATGTTTCTCTGGTGCTTTGTTGGGTTTTATGATGAATCTGCGTTTCAAGTTACTTTGGTGTGTTTGATTGTTTTCTTATTCTCTTAGTGCTTGTGATGATTATGATGTTCTATGTTCCAGCTTATTCTGGTTTATTTTTAGTTCTGCCCGTGTTAAGTCTGTATTTCTTAGTCTGCGTCCTTGTGTCTTATTTCCTGTTTTATTGTGAAAGTCTATGTCTTATGTTAGTGTCTGTGCAGCTTTGCTCCCCGTGTCTCGTTAGTCCAATTTCTTCCAGCTGTGTCTCCCTCCTGTTGCCCATTCCCTGATTACCACCCTGTGTATATTAGCCCTGTGTTTTCCTGTGCTCAGTGTCGCGTCGTACCCTCAGAATTATGCCTGTATGTTCAGTTCATGTTTTCGTTTATCACCAGTAATGAAGCTAAAGTTCTCAGTTTCAATTCAGTCTCAGAGTCTCACATTTGGATCCTCCTCTCCATCTGCCTGCACACAGAGCCCTGACACTCATCTTTACACCCTACTTTGTGTCTTATCTTCAGTGTTGGGCAAGCTACTTTGAAAAGGTAATTAATTATAGTTACTAGTTACTTCTTCAAAAGAGTAACTCAGTAACTAGTTACAATATTCTAAAAGTAATTAATTACTTGAAAAGTAACTATTGCGTTACTTTACAAAAAAAAAAAAAAAAAACATTTAACCCTCTGGGGTCCAGAGTATAATTGGCCATTTTTAACCACTTTTCATTTTCCCTCCACATTTCACCTTTAAAAACTATTTACTTTGCCTTGTTTGGTATCATCCTTTTCAGCACAACCTCATGTGTCTGAATTTACAGTTATGTTTTCATTTTGACATACTGTATTAACACAATTGATCTAAAATCAGACAAAACATAAAATCAGAGTAGAAAAAGTTATATTTTTTTTACTGTAACAACCACAAACATGTTTAATGAATCATATTTCACAACTTTAAATGCAAATATAAATGATCAATTTTAAAATCATATGCACAAGTTTTGCAAAGAACAAAGTTGCATTTACTCTTTACCCTTTTTTATAAATAACCATTTCAAACTGTTTACAGAATAATCAGCTGTTCATTCAATAAGATGCCACACAAATTATTTGTTCCACTCCAAAAAATAATTTCTGTCCACTATCAAGGAGAACATCACAGCCTGATACCTGCAGGTCTGACAGCAGCAGGTGTATCACTCCTGTTTCTACCTGGAGACAGCAGTCTCCTCATTGTTCTGACACACAACACAAAACTATCCACAACACTACACACCAACTACACAAGACAACATATTAACTACACACTCCAAACACACTAAACGTCACAAATCTCTCACATCTCAAAACTCGCTCTCTCTCACACACTCCTAAAACTTCCTGTTTTGTTTTTTTGCTCATAAGCAGAGAGTGCATGCTAGACGCCAACAAAAACGCGCCAGACGCCCTTAATTTGACGCGTGCACATTCGCACCTCGATGCGTGTCTAACACAAATCAATCACGCGTCAAAACATGCAAAGAAATTACTGAACTTCATGAGTGTATGCACTCACTCCAAGAACCGTATAATTATAAATATGAGCGTGGTGAAAGTTGGGCAGCACGCTAACATCTTTTGTCCACTTTGATTTTATCCTCGTATCTTTTCTTTGACTTTTCATCAAGTCTGTCTTTGTACGGACCGGCATTGTTCTCCTTCGTTTTGTACATTCCTTTTTTGGGGGGCAAAGAAAAAGCAAGAATTTATTGGAACCGGAGAATTAATGTTTTGCGGTGCTGCAAATGCTTGCGTTTGATGCATTGCTTTGATTGTTTTGCCACTAGGACCCGGCATGCAATGCGCGAAAGTCACGTGGTCTGTCAATCTCTATTAGTATATTTTGTCGTTAGTATAATATGAAATAAATTCTACATGTGTCAAGTCGTGCGCCAACATTTGCTGTGTAGTAGAACTGAGACATTATAAACATTTATTTGAAATAATATTAAAATTCTCAAACAGAAAAACATTAAACATAAATATATAAAATATAAGTATTGACAGAGAGACAGGAATAAAAAGGACCCAGCTGCTCTCCAGAGCAGGAACAAGGCTGAGGAGGAAATGCTCCATTGGAGACTGGCGTGGCCTCTTCAGGGACACCAGGATGGCCAGCTCCACCGCCGATGCACCGTCCTGGGACCCGTCCCTCATCTGCCTCGGAGCTGTCCTCCTCTGTGGGCCTGTAAAACAAGGCTGCTACTAGCTTTTCATTTTCAACATTGAAAAGAAAAAAAAAAAAAAAAAACAGGATATAATCAGATTGGTTGTAGATTTTTAAGTAAAGGTGATCACAAGGGAATCCAAGCGAGTAAAAAGCTATCAGTGCTTGCTGTACATCTGATGCTACAATTACATACCTGTGGGTGCAGCAGCAGGAGCAACAGGGGGATGCTCTGCTGCAGAATCAGTTGGTTCTATCAAGACAATATTAAATGTTAACAGGTTTTAAACAATAATCATAGAGAAAGTATATACAGTGGTCCCTCATTTATTGCAGCAGGGGTTCTCAGAATAACTAGCCCCTCACCACACACTTTATACACTTTTTTCCCCACACACATGAACATTAATCACAGTTCTTACAAGTTGATTCTCAAAGTGCAAACCTTTGTAGATTGCAAAACGTAGAAGTATTATTATGCCGCGTTTTGTCTTCATCTGCCTGCCACTTTCGTGCACCTTTTTCCCTCGCGTGCAGGTGTCTATTTCCGAATGAGGGTCATAGTTATGGGTGTTTTGTGCAGTTTTTTTCTATTGGACGTGATGGTTATGAAAACCAAACATAAATTTGGCAAGCGCAGGAGACACAGCACGGAGGAGATTTGTCGATCAGGCTGCAGAATGCAATGCTGTACTGTGCAATAAAAAAATCAGCAAAAAAGCGAAGCAGCGATGGGTGAACAGCGGGACCACTGTGTGCTGTTTATTAACAAACAAAATATATTCCTATGTGACAACATGCATAAAAGCAATACAGTATTTGTACTTCAGTGGGAAAATAGCGGTGGCTTGCTAGCTTTTATGCGGCTTCCCCGGGTCAGTTAAAAATTTAAAAAGAGAAATGAATGAACTTACCAGGTTGCCCGATCTCTTCACATATCTTCCTTCAAGCTCGGTCCTTTATATTCCTGTCTCGGTACACAAAGCAGCTCCGGGTTGTTTGCTACAGCGTTTATTAGCCTTTCCTCCATATTGAATGAAGAATGAAGGGCTTTGGCTGGATCTGCCCCTTTGACCTAGGTCAGAGCCACGTCACCAGGCTCCTGGTTGGTTGTTGCAGCGCGAATTGACGCTGGAGTTCAGATTTTTCCAACTGAGCGGTTGACGCGATACCCACGTATGCACAAAATGCAACACAAAAACTGACGCGCGTTTGATGCGTTTTCGCGAGCAAATCTGCTTCCGAATTAGGGTTGGGTTTTAATAATAGATTCATCGATTAAAACCGATTCTGGCTTGGATAACGTGATATCGATTCATTAAAATCCTGAATTGATTCTTTAATATAAATGTATTTTGCCCAAAATTCCAGAATCTCAGGTGAAACGTCACAAAATTTTGACAACCACCAAACATTTAAAACAGTAAATGACAGCAGGTGCACAAAGACGTAAACACAAAGCGCGGATCAGAATCAGTGAGATGTTGCCTTTCTCACCCGACGGCACGGACACGGTCGGGGCTGAAAGCCGACAGCTCGCTGATTCTGATGTTTCGGCGGCTCCGCGCTTTGTGTTTACGCCCTTTTTGCGCTGATTCTAAAGCTGTTAGTTTTATCTCTCTCCAAACAATATTAACCGAACCAGCAGCAAAAGAAGATCCAAACTACGCTTCACATAAACATCGTCATGGATTCCTTCTGACTTTTGCTGTTTTGCTTCCAACACGATAAAAAAATCACACTTCCTGCACAGCTCTCTCTCAGTGTACTTCAAGAACAGTTTCCCGTCTATCCCCAAAATCTGTTTTCTGCATTATTCGCTTGCTTGTTACGCACAAGTCTACCATTATTTACAGCGCTGTCGCCGATGTTTTTTTCCTTTTACTTACTTCCAAAAAGAAAACCTAATTTCTGCCGTTCATCCGGCTTCTGAACAAATTTAAACTTTTTAAAATTATCCAAAATGCTAAACGCTTAGTCGTGTCTGTAATAAAACCGCTGTAACTTCAGAGGTAATGTTCATATGTTGATTAATGGTTTTCTTTCGTTTTTGATCTACTGCAGAATATTTTTATAAAATCCCAGAAGAGGAAAATCACCTTCATGTTTTTCTGTGTTTTATCTTCAGCTACTTTGACACAAAGGCCTCTGCTGTGATGCTCACACCTTTGATAAAGTCTGGAAAGTGTCAGCTTCCTTTTTATAGATACAGAAATATGTAAATGTACTGATCTGAATTATAATATTTCTGACTGAGGCAAAATTTCCCCAATTCAAATCGAATTGAATCGATTCAGGACCTTGTGAATCAGAATCGATTCTAGAAATCAGTGACGATACCCAGCCCTAATAACAATGTCAGTCATACAAGATCATGTGCAACATAAAGCTACACATAAACAACAGTTGCACCATAGCATACATAAGTGTGCATCAACTAATTACAGTGAAGCAGCTATAAATTAGTGCTGGCTTGTTTGGGTAAAAGCCTCCTCAAACGCTGTGTGCCAATTAATATTTGAAACAGCCTCTTCTAAATCTGCCTCCATGCAATAATTTTGGGTATCGAGGTTTTATTAAAGAATAGGCGTAGCCCAGCAGTATTAATGAAATCAATTGCAGTTCTCTGAAAAAATTACCTCTAAAGGGGAGGATGAAAGGAGGTATAACTTCAGGGAGAGCCAAGGCCAACATAACAAACAAAACATTCCTGATGTAGAAATAAAAGAAACTTGCCTAACTCCAAAGAAACAAAATATACAACCTATAACCATAACCTACCTAATAACACATAAACAGGAGAAAACGGGATGTCAAAGCAAAAGGCAGCTCTCCCCTACAAGCAGTCTGAACATGAAAACAACAATGCTCATACAAGTTACGAAGGCATGCAAGCCTGCACAGGTATGACAACCAAAATGGCCAGAGGGCACAGAAGCACAGCTCCACAGGCCTTAAGTAGTGCTCTGCTGATTACCAATTAGCCGGACTCTGAGCAGCATCCAATCAGGACAGAGGAGGTGGAGCCTAGACAAAACAAAGGGTTAGTAGGGAGAAGAGACATCCTCCCGGGGGATGTAACAATATACAAAAAGTACTACTCAATTGTGGATATTTAAAGAACTGTTCAGATTTCTGTTTATTTATTTATTCTTACAGGTGCATACATGTATGATTAATACCATACACCACAGCATTTGTAGACTAAGCAGTCTGCTTATGCAGTGCTTGTTCCTAATCGGGCTTTTAATAACACCATGGTGGGATTCTTTACACCAACAATGTAAGGGGTTTATTCTGTTGACATCACAGCTTTGGAAAGTTGACATTTCTGTCAAATCTCATGAAATGCTGTCAGATGCATTAATCTAACACTTCCCAGCATTTTACTGACGTCAAATGTTATCACCTAATTGAATGACTGTCATTAATTCTAATCTCTTTAGTTATATATAACACCCTCTTGTACCAAGTCATAGACAAGATGATGCGTTGCTTTCTGGCCTGATCAGTTATTAACAAGCAGAAAATTGTTTTTATTCTAATTTCTTTCAAGTAGTTTTAAAGCTTTAAAAACTGAATTAAACTGAACTCATCTCTCCAAGGTAAAATCATCTGATTTATACTAAAACCACAGTTTTTACTTCTTGTTTCAAATTTTGTTACCCTTACAGAGATGGAAGTGGAAATACTCATTTTCATGTATCTGTACATTGAGTTTTTTTATTTATTTATTTTTTCTGAGTCTGGCGACCTGTCCAAGGTGTACCCTGCATCCTCCCCACCCCCACAACCCTGAAAACGACAAGCAGCAGAGAATGGATGGATGAATGTTTTTTCTGACATCTTTTCATTTTCACTCATTTTCACTAGAAATTTAAAAGTTACGTGTTTTGCGCAGATGTCTGTAGCATTAATGATGTGTTGCTAAAGTTGTGTTGTTTTAAACAGATGCACTTTGCTGGACTGTTGCAGTGCAGGACGGTTGTGGTTAATGTTAGATTGCATCAAGGGCAGCAGACATCGATATAAATTTGAGCTGATGATTCCCTCACCGAATTCTGCCTTTACTAGATTTATACTGTCTTTATACTGGGGTTAGAAATCAGACATGGCAGCTCATGTAACATCGGCTTCATTTTTGCTGAATTCAGTTGTGTATTGAATGTCTGTTGAGACTCTTACAGGAGAAGCAATAGACCTCTGCTGATCACACCCTGTACACACAATCTTCTGGAATAAACTATCAAAATTAGTGTAACTTGTGACCCAACACTGCATCCCTGCAATAAATTTTAAGGTTTACACACCTGCCAAATCACTCATTAATCTCTGACTACTCATTTTGCTATTTATCTGTGGATGTAGTGACCAATCTACAGGGTGGGCCATTTATATGGATACACCGTAATAAAATGGGAATGGTTGGTGATATTTGTGGCACATTAGTATATGTGAGGGGGCAAACTCCTCAAGATGGGTGGTGACCATGGTGGCCATTTAGAAGTCGGCCATCTTGGATACAACTTTTGTTTTTTCAATAGGAAGAGGGCCATGTGACACATCAAACTTATTGGTAATGTCACAAGAAAAACAATGGTGTGCTTCAACATAACTTTAATATCACCAACCATTCCCATGTTATTACGGTGTATCCATATAAATGGCCCACCCTGTACAATGTAGACAACAGCAAATAGAGCTAGGTTTGTTTTTTGTTTTGTTTTTTTAAATTCCTCTTGTTTTTTTTCTGCGTGTGTTTTACAGGTTTAAGATGAGTACATTTATACGAATTAGAATTTAATTTGAAAAAAAGTTAGCATTGTATTAATATTGTTATTTTATATATTATGATTTATATTTATATTATAATATTTTATTTACATTATTATTTATTTTAATATGGCAGGTTAGCTTCAGAGGTTCAGTTTGCTATGCACAAAAATAGCTGATGGGGGACCTTCTTTTTAGGTTTATACTTAAATTTCAGAGCCTTGACATTTTTTTCACTTTCACTTTTATATTTTTAAATATGAGTACTTCTATTTAAGTGAAAAATGTGTGTACTTTTGCCACCTCAGATTCATTACTGTTCATCAAGGCAGCACCACCTAAATGAGGGGAAAACATTCTGCTGAGCCAAGGTAGCAGATGAGGTGGCCTATGGGGCTTTGGAGCGTGATGTCACGGGAGGGGCCGTGACCACCAAAGCGCCATTTTAGCAGGCCAAAGAAAGGGCTAAAGGAGCGAAAGCATCCGCAATGGTTCGCACTTGCTGTGTTGTCGGTTGTTAGATCGCACGATCGGGAAGGGAATAAGTTGGAAAATGGGCTCTCTTTTTATTGTTTCCCCGCCTGGAAGCAACGTGAGGCAGCTCATGTATCGGATGTTACCAAAAGCAGGCGTCTAGCCTGGATAGCAGCTGTGAGACGAGCTGATATCCAGTTCTCTACCATCCAGAGATATCCGCTGGTGCTCCAGACATTTTCATTCAGGTAAGTTCTAAATAAGTTCATATTACTCTTTATAGTCTGTTAGTTTTATTTTCAATGCGCTCTGAGGTCATAGCAAATTAGAACAAACATCCTAATGAGTGATTTTGTAGATATACGTTCTATTTATAGAGTTGCTAATTGTTTTTCATTATTGCAGCAATGAAATCCAGCCTATGAAATGAATGAAACAAATCCTGTTCCAACACACATGGGCACTCCGAAACCTCTGCTTCAAACAACATGCTACATACCACTATGTCAGTCAGATTCTTCCATGTGAGGGTGAAGAGGTGACCCTTCTAGATAAGATGGTGAAGGTTTGCTGCGTTTTGGTGAACATGTGCCCCAGTGTGGTAGTAAAACCAGGGAAAAATGTCTTGTGCTGTTAATGTAGTGATAAGTTTTCAAAAGAGACAGTGAATTACAGAATGCTTGTAGTGGGTGATATTATTTAAATGCTGTCATGATTTTATGTGAACATTTTGTCATTTGTAAACTATAAACATAATGGATTCTACATTGCTGAAGAGGAGAAGTCTATCTTATGGCCAACCACTGACTGTATCTTGGTCTTATTACCCAGCAAAACCCAGTATGCAGGTTCATCTGTAACAGTCCTTGTGCCACAGATCAACACTGTTGCTTCTGCTTTAAACAGAAGAACAGCGACATGGCTGCAGGTCTCCGCGACTCCAGCCATACAGGTGCAGTGGGCGGCTTCAACCTTCCCTGTGATGCTCACAATGACCCATGGCTGTAATGCTGGTTCATTCAGTCTTTGAGAGTGCAGTGAAACACACACAGACAAAGTTAATTTAAAGACAAGAACTTTAATGAGCCAAGGCCGACACAAATGTGTTTTATCTACTTTCAAATCCATTTATCATAAACGTAACAAATAAAATGTTTAGAACTTTAGCACACACGTAATTTTTAAGCTTTTTATGTATCCATCTATAGAATGCTGCATGGCATATTCTAAATCTGCCTGGGCTTTTTATCTGCCAGCAAAAAATGAACCTAAAGTATGTAATGCAAGCAAAAAAGTAATGAAGTAATGAAAGCATAAAGTTCGACTTTAAGTGACAATTATGAATCACTTAATATGATTAGGAGATTCTGCACGTCATTAATCACCATATAAAACCAAAACAGAATGTATTTTTAGTGACACAGGACATAAACACAGAAGCAAGGTGTGTAATTAGGAATATTTATAATAAATATGAATTAATTAGAGCAATTTCTTTAACCATTAGAATGACTAAGTGCTTCACGACAATGTCACATCAGTGCACTGAACTCACCATGTTAGCCATCTAACAGAGCCTCCACATGTTCTCACTGTAATTTCCCCCTCATTAATAATTTTATGCTGCACTAATCTGAATGTTCGGAGGGAAATCAAACACATTTTACTCGCTGTACTCAAGCCGACTTACCTTTGTTTGAATGACGGCGAATTCACAACGTGGAGTCTAAAAATTGCCAAATCTTCAACCCAACCATTGATGAATTGGATGTGCACCTCCAGAGATTTATAATTGCGAAATTGGTTCACCGTGTATTTCATACGGGTCCACATTTCCAATGCACGCTATTTTTTTTGCAAGTACCGTCTCTTTGCATCTGGACGCAATCTGTCTCTATAACGTCCTTTTTCTTTTGAGCTGCTTTTCAGTATGCTTCGTAGCAATCTTCCTTCCAACACAGAGTGTTCGTTTTGATTCGTAGCCTGCTAAGATGGTGCCGCGCTCCCACAATGCATCACGGCATAACGTCAACTCCAAAGCCCTGTAAGCAATATCGATAGCAACGATAATTGGCTGAATATTTGAAATAACTGTACTTTAACAGAATATTTAAATGTATAAAGAATGTTTACTTTGTTAAGCACATTGAGCTTGAGAATATTAAGTATTTAAAGGGAGCTCGACCTTAAAAAAACGTAGCAGTAATATTAATCCTTTTAGTGCTGATGAGGAAAATCTTTTCTGCAAAATATCTATTTTCACTTGTACGGAGACCCGCAGGGGACATGGGAGAAAAAACAAACTCGGGATCTTGCAAAACAAACTCGGGATCTTGCAAAACAAACTCGGGATCTTGCAAAACAAACTCGGGATCTTGCAAAACAAACTCGGGATCTTGCAAAACAAACTCGGGATCTTGCAAAACAAACTCGGGATCTCGCAAAAGTTGAATTCCAACAATGGCGGCAGCTACTTACTTGTAATATTACTCTTTCTGGGTCACAAAATACACTTTTAAGATATTTTGAAGCGTGAATGTAGTTGTGTAAACGTCAGATATCTGCTCGGTTTACAAGACATCACATATTTGCAAAAGTGCTCCGACGTTTTCGGAGATGTATGAAACTTTTGCGAGATTTGTTTTGCAAAAGTCCGTCTTAATTTTTTTTTCTCCCATGTCCCCTGCGGGGCTCTGTACACTTGTGATTGTTAACAATTTTCCAGTGGTACAGTTTTACATGTAAGAAAGTGTTTTCATGGTGTTTGTTGCATCTTTTCCAAAACATATGGTTTGAAAAGGTCCTCTACAACCATTTTTGGTATTATCATACATATTTATTTAGCAACACAAGTAATATTATTTTACAATTTATCAGCCAGAAATAAATCCTGGTAGAGTGCAGACCAACAGTACAGGCTGTATGTTTCATTCTGGTCCAGTTTATTTTGTTAAACTGTTAAACTACATGCCACTGGTGTACATATACAGTAAAGTTAGAAAATTCGCTTCACTTTAGGAGCTTTCTCACACACAGGGACAACAAACAAGTCATTTTTTTACATATACACACAGCCAGTGTGTGCACTCAGAAAGTCAGTCAGGAAGCTCCTCCTTTGACTGTTTGTGGCAACAAATAAATAAATAAAAACTGTCAAATTTCAACTCGTGCTAAGATGAAGATCTGCTATTGTTAAATCTCAACTCAACATGCTTGTGGGATAGAGCAGCGTGTTGGAGACAAAAAAGAAAGTCAACGCTGACTTTCAAAAACGCCGCTCCCACTCTCCAACATTTGCCTACCTCGGGCATAGTTTACGTCTGTGGCATCAGTGCACCTGTCATATGCTGCACTAGTTTGTGGATCTTCGCCTGAGCTGGAGTTTGACTAGCTGTTTCCCCCCACAGTCTGCAATAAAACCGTTACAATGGATTTCCATAGGGGTGTGAGCTACATTTAAAAGATAGATCTTACAAAATAACACCACATACCAACGAAAAAAAAATATTATTGATTATTGGACAGGCCTCAGAACACTACTTCCAAGATTTCCATCCATTATTCTGCTTTTTTTTTTGTTTTTTTAGCCAACAATGTGCTGGGCTTGTAGTAGGATGCATGATGATATCTGTCTGTTACTGGGGCAACATACTGACAACCATTCACTTACTTTCACACCTGACCGCTTGAGATTTACTAAACCTACATGTATGTAGACTATGTGAGGAAATGGCATACCCCGAGGAAATTCATTGACAACATCCAAATTCCACAGTGAAAGGTCCCACTCACCTACTGGTTAAAAATAGAGTACCTACTGCTACTAAAATTTAGGATATTCATCCTGGAAGCCAGCAGTTCTTGTCACACATTGTTTAGCCATTCCCACCTGCAGGGGATAAAAATGCCGACACCATACGTCAGGCAAATCCTTACAATTAACAACAGAAAACGATCCAAGTTGCATTTTAATGAAATACAGATTAGGAGAAGGAAATCAGTCTTGTTTATTTCCCCTCATAAATCATACTTATTCATCTTTGTTTCACTGTGTTTCTCCCCATTCACTAAAGCAAAGAGAGCAAATATTATTAATATAGCTACTCTACTAGTATGGGAAAGTTATTATTCATATTTCTGACCAAGGACTGGAGTACCTAGAATTATGTTTCCATTAGAATATGAACAGTAGGGACAGTTACAGAGAATAGTCGGCCATCAATAAACGTTTTTTATTAAACTTTTTAGAAGAAAAATAGATTTTAACAGATAAATAACATATTATTGCAGGGAACAAACAGGCTATGCAGTCACACTCAAGAATACTTCTATCTCTGTATACACCTACGCAGCCAAGTTAAAATTATGGTTCAGTTTTTTGGTTTTTGCAAATAACTTAACGTTACTTACTTTTCTGTTAGAATAAAATGAAGCTAGACAGGCAAAAAACACCAAATAAAAAAATGTAGCTTTGCATTGTAGATTTGATTGCCATAATATTACATATAACAACCAAATGTCCAGTACGCTCAAGTTAATTTCTGGAAATTTTCCCAGGTTTTTTTTTTTTTATGATTTTTCTTGTCAAAAAGTGATGGGCACACAGAGACAGTACTAGTTAATCAGACGACTGTTAGGACCCATTTTAAGTCCAATTTTTACTGGAAAAGTCTGCAAAGTTGCACTTGTTATTTCCAAATGTGATATTTAGCTTTCGGACATACAGACACAGCAGTTCTTCTCCAAGGATTCTGCAGATATTCCTCCTTAAATTAGTCAGAAATGAGCATCTTTTGAAACAGAAAATCATGTTTGTTTGTTTTTTGTTGGATTTTTTTTGTTGTTTTTCTGATTAGAAGCCAATTCCGCAG
The DNA here is from genome assembly GCF_056152115.1 of Neolamprologus brichardi. NCBI lineage: Eukaryota > Metazoa > Chordata > Actinopteri > Cichliformes > Cichlidae > Neolamprologus > Neolamprologus brichardi. The sequence continues at coordinate 4,289,343 of NC_142104.1, read as the reverse complement.
AGTTTTTGGCAGCTGTTTCACTTCATAATCTGAGGCACAAACCCAGTTTGGCAGCAGAAAGTGTGAGAGTCTGAGAGAAAACAGACTTCTGTAAGACAGTATTTGAATGACAAGCAAAGGGAGGCTGGCTATCTGCTGATAGACTCTGGTATAATGTCTCCTCTTCTTTTTTCACCTTTACCTTTTGCATCTTAAGCCTCCGTGCATATTTGCCACACTGCCTCAGGATGCTGCAGCACTCTGTGTTGGAAGGAGTGTGTATAGGTGAAGAGACATGGGTGTTTGTGGTTTTGTGCCTGCCCTTTTGTGCTTCTCTGTGTGTTGTTGGGCTTGTGTTGAGAGGGTTGCAAGAAGAATGGTGTGGGTGTGTGTGTGTGGTGGTTGGGGGGATTGTGTGGAGGGTTATCTAGTTGCCTCAGCAGCCTCTCGCTGAGCATCTTAGCTTGATAAACAGAGAGATTGGAAGAAGGTTGCAAATGCCTCCAGGAGAGAAATGCTGTGATATCAAAGCTCTCTCTCACAGTGTTCTCTCTTACACACACAGACACACATATTCACAGATGCAAACAGAAAGCAAAACAAAACATAGACACAAAGGCACACACACAACTGAGTAGACCTACGAATACACACACATTCTTTAGAGCACCCCCACATGCTCTCATGGGTTCTTTATCTGTGAATCCCACCTGACTGGCAAGGGTTTAGTAGAACCTGGCAGACGGACAAACTGGATGATCTGTAGGGCAGAGAGAGACATAGACAGAGAGAAAAGGAAGGGCACAGAGGCCAGACGCAGACAGAGACGACAAGTTTTGGATATTCTTTAATGAACCTGAGGCTAAGGCAAAGAAAAAACAGATAAGAAAGGTCAAGCAAGGGAAAGAAGCGAGGTGGAGGAGTTTAGAAGTACAGAGCTCAGCAGAGAGCAAGGTGAGAGGCAGAAAGATCAATGACCCAATGAAGAGAAAGGGTCAAAGATGAAAGAGAGAGACAAAATGAAAAAAAATATACGACAGAGTGGGTGAGGCAAAGACGTGTTTGGAAAGGATGAAAAGGTTGACTGCAGGAAGGAAGTGACAAAACGATATTCTCTGGAGATGAGGAGAATACATAGTGAGAGATGGTGTGTAGTGTAGCAGATGTCACATAACGAATCACGGGGTCCGGCAATATGGGACAGCAGGATTAAATAACTGGGGGACCCAACCATTTCAGATGAAATATCTGGGGGGATTTCCTTGCATTCTTCATAAAATTATTACTGTTGTCAGCTCCGTGTGCAAGCAACATCATTTAGAGGGAATCTAGACATTGTTTTCACACTCAGCCTGGCCTGTAACAGCAGATTGTTACGATGGAAATTTAGTGTTTAATTGGCTGTTTGTTTAATTAAACATTTTATTTTTAAAAAGCTTGGAAATACTTGCAGAACACATTTACATGCTTGTTAATTGTAAGACATTTATGCAAATACATTTTTGAAGCTGCAAATGAGTCAAAATGAGAAAATGTGTGGTAAAGAGGAGAGAACAATTTCTATCATGATGAACAGACAGACAGCAAGAAAGTTCTAGACTGGCAAACCTGATTTAATGGCGTTATCAAGTAGCACGTAATCAATGAAATTGTGGTCTTTAACACCACTGCCAATGAGCATGTATTTAGATGTGACTAAGGCTGAAATAGGGCGATCATGGCTCAAAGAGTTGGCAGTCTGTCTTGTAACCGGAAGGTTGCTGGTTCGAGCCCCGGCTTGGACAGTCTCGGTTGTTGTGTCCTTGGGCAAGACACTTCACCTGCCGCCTACTGGTATTGGCCAGAGGGGCCGATGGCGCGATATAGCAGCCTCGCTTCTGTCAGTCTCCCCCAGGGCAGCTGTGGCTACAACTGTAGCTGCCTCCACCAGTGTGTGAATGTGAGAGTGAATGAATAGTGCCATATAAATGCAATCCATTATTAAATAAGTAGTAAATCTTTAGCAATACAAAATCAAAACACATGATTTCATATTCATAATCTTATAAATAGAGGTTTGAGACACTTTCGTCATATTTGGGTAGATATGAGAACACATGAAATCTTAGGCTTTGAGATGACTCATTCATCTCAATTATTACTCAGAGCACTAATAAAGGCGACCCCTAAAGGCGACCCGCAGTTACACAAAAGCACTGCTGTGAGGTGAAGAACGGCTTATTACTGTTTTTCCAGCTGCAGAGTAGTTTGCTCGAGCCTCATCCCCGCCTCCCCTCACAGTGCAATCACTCTTACTGAATCTGCCTTCTCCTTTTCCATCTCCATCACCTGTACCTCCACCTGTCACTTTTCACTGCCTCTCTTCAGACCTTTTCAGCGTTCTTCTCACTCGTGCCTTTTCTGTTTCTGTTCACATTTTTCATTATGCCCCCGTCTAGTATTTGTCTGTTTTAATTTACAATTCAAAGAAGCTGGTGTTGGCAGTGAGTAATGATTGCCAAGATGGGAAACATCCCATCATATAAACAAATTCAGCTGGTAATCATAATGTGACAATAGCAAATGTTTGCATAATGGTGCGATAATTAGCTCATCAGTCAAAAATATAATTGTGTTAAAAGTACAAACTGATAAATTGTTATTATTATTATACATTTTAAATATAAATCAGTTTTTTCTTTTTTTCCTCTCTTCTTTTTAGTATTGTAAACCACCTCCAACCATGCATAATGAAGTCCAAACTAGTGTATCACCAGCAGCACAGAAACGGCTTCAATCTGGTTTCACAAGATGCATCAGGCACAGCACTGAATTGTAGGTCACCCAGATTTTGGAAACTCACGTATCCCAAAACACAATCTGTGTATTTATGTGCAAGAGAAGCACAGGAAAATAGATTTGTAAAGTAAACTATTCTTCTGTTCTCTTCTATTCTAATAATAATATTCTTCTTCTTCTGCTGGTATTTTATGCGCATGAACTTCACATAGCCTTTCTATTTAGACTGATGAATATCAACAGAAACCGAATGTCTGTCAGTTTGAGCATTTTTAAATATTTATCCACATATGATTTTTAATACAGCACATCAAGAAAAGCAGTTCAGAACAGACAAAGAGAAGGAAAGATAATTTAATATTCAATAATCAACGATTTCAGATGGTGTTGCGAGATTCGAGAAACTTATTATGTGACAGGCAGTGTAGCCATGAATAGAATAGTCATGTGATGGAAAGAGAAAAATATTGTGAATTAAATTTGTAAAGAAAATAATAGATTTAGTGCTGCCATTTAAAATAGAATCCCATCAATGCTGCTTAATGAATTAAAGCACATCCATGTGCGTTAATATGAATAAGCAAATATGTTTAGCAACAAACAAAAAATGACAAATTATGATTTTTATCAACATAATGGGTTTGAATTAGCATATTTGTTGCAAACTGTTTATTATAAATGTGTTAGAAATGTTACAATGTGTTTCATTTGTTTTTCACAATATCTGCTTGTAGAGACTAAATTGTGTTTTTGATGATGATGGTGGTGACGGTCTTAATTAAAAACTTAAACCACTGAACATTTGAAGCACGAGTTTTATCAACATTTAAATTACTACCTTTCGCTAACCTTGACTAACTCAGAATGCAAATCGTCATCAATTACACGTTTCCTGGAAGCGTCAATGCTTTTTTTCATAACAGTAATCACAAATCTCAATTGTCAGATTGTCAATTACCAAACCAAAAACAAAAAAAGCTCAGGTCCTCTGCCAGAGGCCTGGGAGCTTGACTGCACTCTTCTGGATCTCAGCTGTTGTTCTTGGGATTGGCTGGAGCCCCTCGCCCTGTTTGGTAGAGGTGGGAATCACCATACATCCCACGATACGATATTATCACAATACTTAACGCACAATACGATATTATTGCAATTTTTAAAAATATTTTGCGATATTCAGATTCTGTACATAAAGGTAAACTTTATCAATATTCATTTTCTCTAATATCAAAGTCTCACACTCAGTCTTTCTCTCATTTCAGTTTGATTGTTGACAAACTGAACGGTTTGTATTACAGTCTAGTCCAACTTAACTGAATCAACCATCTGGTACAATTATAGCTATTCTGAACTATGCAGTAAATTAAAACTATGCAGCCCCTTCAGCAACTGAAGAATTTGAAAGTAAATTAAAACAAAATATAATTTTAGATTACATAAAAGTTTTAAACTTAATTAAAATAAAACATGTCTTAAATTAAAATAAGTAAACTGTCATGTTTATTGCTGCCAAAAAAAAAGTTAAACACATTTGGACAGTGAAGGAATGTCAGGATTCTTGCTCAGAAAAAGGATCAACATGCTCTGAAGTCAGAGCACAAAAACTTTTTTTGTAACAAAATATCGATTTCTGCTGTCCCTGTATCGATACATTATTAGCAAACAAAATATCACCATACTACACAGTATCGATTTTTTCCCCCACCCCTACTGTTTGGCATGTTATTGCCCCGAGTGCTCCGACTGCCACAGGGTCCAATGTTACCTTCATCCTCCACACCTTCTCAAGCTCCTCTCTCAGCCCTTGGTATTTCTTGAGCTTCTCAATATCCTGCTTCCCCGATGTTGCCATCAGTCGGTATAGCCACATCTATCACTCCAGCCTCTATTGATCTTGTGCTTAGAGCTTGTTCCTGTGCTGCCGTGATTAGTGCTTCTGTGCTGTCTTTCAGTCCAGATATGTGTTGATGTCAGTGGTTTCTATCTCCTCCTTTGACCAGCTGATTATCTAGCAGTCATCAGACCCCAGCAAGGAATCCTAGTCAAACATGAAAATCAATAAAATACACCAACAAAGTCAACTGAGACTCAAATCCCAGTTTGAATTGTTATTTCAGCTCAAAAGAGAACATTATTAGGCACAAATAAAGTAATCAGCCAGCTGACAGGGGTAGCTGACACTGACACCGGAATGATTTGTGTAATATGGTTTTGATATATAAAACAAAGAAAAAAGAATCAGACGTTTGTTTGCACCTAAGATCGACAAAACCGGGCATTTTACCAAATTGAAATTGGGACCAAAACAGAACCAGTTATTGTATCGTATTATAGTGGCTAATCATACATCTGAATACAACGGGCACCGTATTTCTGAATGTGAGATAACCTTTTATGTTAACCTTTAAAAATAGCCTTTTGCATTTAAAAACAAATGAAAGATGAAAAAGAAGGAAATTGCCTTAGCCTCTCGTATCAGAAGATGCACTTTCATGCTATTTTAAATGTAAACTTTGAGGCTTTCATTTTTAAATTGTTTTGATTTGCATTTTGTGTGACTCGCAGTTTGTTTTAGGGAGAGTGCAATTAATTTTACAGCTACGCCATGCATGTCTGTCAGAGACTGATGCACACAGAGACTCGGAAGAAGAAAAATGTTTGTTATAACAAGGCGGCCTGGCTGGGGGGGAGTGAGGTGGAGTTAAAGTATTTGTTAACCAGCAAGCATAGCTCAGTTAAAACAAGGCAGATAGTGGCTGTAATCAAAGTCTGCGTTTGTGTGTGAGCATGTAAGCAGCAGCAGGTAATTACTTGACAATATTTCTCTTTGACTTGAAGTGTCACTATGAGCCAGCAAACAAAACACTGAAATGGTAATGACTGCAACACTCTTGGACATTAAACACATACCAAGGACACAGGTAAAATGATAAAGACTCCCAAAACGTCCTAGTGGAAGTCTGGGTTAAATGTGACCTGAATTTACAAAGACTTCACGCTGCTTTTAAACCATTCACGGCACGAAGATCCCAAACTGTGTTTAAAATTGATGAATTGTGTGGGTTTTTTTTCTCTGTGTTTGTTTTTTGTGTTGTTTTTTGTAAAATGTGAAGTGGACTCTGACAGAAAATGAATCTGAAAATACAAATATCAATAAACACTTATGATGAATAGTTGGTTTTAGGAGTTATCACGGTGGTGCAGTAACTCAAGTCTTGCAGGTAATGTAGACTCTCAGTTTAGAGGGTGAGGAGAATGGGTTTGAGTCATACATGGGCTATCAGGTTTCTCAGCTCTCCATGTAAAATCCCATCAACTTTCTAATATTGATTGCTACGTGTTGACTTATAATCATCTAGTACTGTGTCAAGCCAAAGCAGAGCAAACAAAAGCAGCAGTGAGTGGATCAAAGTCTTAGTTTCTCTGGCTCAGGTTGATTGCAACAATCTGCGTGTATAAATTAGGTTACAATTTTTTGCAAACCATTGCAAATCTGTCTGAGAGTGATTGCAATTTGGACCGTGATTGTTTGGAGACATGTTGCCTCCCAACATGGAACTTGCCACTTTTTGGTTGCACAGAGGCTGCTTCACGACAAACCAGTGGCTTATCATGAAGCAACCAGGCTTGGGTGGCTGTAGCTCAGGAAAGAAAGACAGACTGATCAAGACATGTTTACATATTGGTTAGTTAAAAAAGGTGGGGGGACATTTTGCTCAGTTTTGTGACTGAGGAATTTATTGTAAACACCATTCTTCATGCTTTTATTTATACCACTGTGTAATATAATTATATTTTTCAGAAGTTATTTAACAGTTTTTGAGATATACATGTTCAAACATGGTTTCAGACGTTAATGTCTGAAAAAAATGGTCTAAGTATGGGTCGACAGAGTATTTTTTAAATTTAAAAAAAGAAATTCACAGCAATCATTGTGTCCAAACTGTGTACCATAGGTATTATAGTTAACTAAAACTCAAATCAAATGTAAATAAAAACATTTTAGTTAAATACTTTAGTTAACTAAAATGTAAAATCTGATGAAAATCTGCTGCTACAAAGACAATGAGAAATCCACTTTACTCTTTACTCATTGGTCAGATGGATAATGACTTAGACCATCAAGCACTGAGCCAAAGCCATGGTATAAACAGTATATTATATTTATTATTTATTCTTTCAGAATTCTTTAGAAACCCTTCTTTACAATCTGTACAATATTTGTTAGTGTTTTGACATAAAAAGAAACAATTTTGCAAGTTAGATAATGCCCCACAGGTTTATTGATCCTGCAGTGAAGGACCTGATCACTATCAATCGATTTAGCAAAAAGTACATGCCTGTAATACTCTGAGATCACTTGAAAGCAGAAATTAGATTAAGGGACCTAAAGATATTTAAATATGGTTGATGATGGTATAGGTTAAATGCAACCTTTAACAAAATGTACTACGTGTTTAAAAGCTTTGTTTTATTTCATGCAAGTCTGTCATATCCTGCTAACACTTTAAAATATCTTAACAGAGAGAATACAAAACATACATTTTTGTATTTTACTGATTTTGAAGTGATTCCTGCTGAAGTAAATGCAATAAAACTAATTCTTAACAAACAAGACTCTACAAGACCCATCTACACACAGTGTTGGGGAGTACCGGAATACATGTACCGCCGTTACGTATTTAAAATACAAAATATGAGTAACTGTATTCCGTTACAGTTACCGTTTAAAAAGGTGGTATTTAGAATACAGTTACTTTGTTGAAATAAATGGATTACACGGCGGTACTTCCCTGTTTCATATTGTGGCGGGTCAGGACTGTTTGGGTTTTGTTTGACAGCTACGTTCTGTTGTTCCAGGCGGCAGTGTTACGGTTGCCATGGTTACAGGGTGACGCTCTCTCTCTGTGTGTGTGTGTGTTTCCTGGGTGAGAGAGCGCTTTTTTTGTTGTTGTTGTGCTAAGCTAATAGGCAGAATGCTACAGGTATAGCTCTAAAGAATGTAGCATCATAGGCAGTGTAGTCCGTGCTGCAGGGAGAATGGACTGCCATACCCGTTATGTGTCTGTGAGCGAGGGAGGGAGAAAAAGGAAAAGTACGAGCTGTCATCGAGCAAAAACGGGAGCTGGAAGCATGTAAATATAATAATAACCACTGCAGCCAAGAAGAGAGCCTGACGAGCCCAGTTGTAAGTAAGCTATTAAGACTCGACTGTACACCGTGTTCGTGTTTTCCTCCAAAAACAATAAGTTCCGTTGGAGCAGCCTTTCAACGCCTCTCTCTGTCTCTCGCTAGCAAAGTTGACCCAGACAACAAAGTAAAGCTAGTTTTCAGCTACGAGCCCGACACAGAACCCACCGTATTAGCCAGAGGTCCCTTTACTACAGTTCGGAGCCGCAGACCTTCAGTAACAGTAATAAATCACAGCAATAGTACATTCATGTAGTTGTAAACGGCATGATAAGTAATCCAAAGTATTCAGAATACGTTACTCTCATTGAGTAACGTAACGGAATACGTTACAGAATACATTTTGGGGCATGTATTCTGTATTCTGTAATGGAATACATTTTAAAAGTAACCTTCCCAACACTGTCTACACATTTATAGCTTTACAAACAATCATTTTTCAGTCTTTGCATGGTGTAAATAAAAGTCTGAGTTTTATTATAAAACATGCATACATTTGTTCATACCATCGCAAAAATACTTGAAATACTAGTCTGCCAGCACATAATGGGATATTAAACAAAACATGTCAGTTTTTTCTCTTTTAAAACAGAACAAATCACAAATAAATATTCTGTCACTGCTATGTGCCTCCGGTCACTGAGTGGGAACAAGTTGGCGAGCAAAGTCAAATTGCCTTTACAAATCACAGTGTGAGTGTGAGAGACAGCCCAGCAAGACTCGGCAGTCTCTTGCTTTGGAAAACGCCACTGAAGTTCAAGACTTTGAAATAAATGCACTAAAGAAACTTGTGTGATAATACAGCTGGAGATCCTTTCAGTTTTATTTATCTTCATGCTGTGAGCATTCTCTTCAAAAAAAGAGATTTTTGTTGGATTGTCGTCACACAGCAGAAACAGATTAATCGTCTAGTAAGGACAGAGATAATCTCTGCAAGCAAGCCTGTGATACTTGTGATATCTGTTACCGTTACATTGATATATTCAAGATTAATGTGCCTTGTGCTTTTTTGTTAGATATTCATATTGTAAACATGCCATTATGCCACTTGAAAGGAACACTTAAAAGAGCAGATGATCTGGGAATGTTCTGTTTGGGTGTTTTCACACTAACAGTAAGGCTGTGCACACTTTGATCAGTGAGTGATTAAAAGATTAATTCAGTACTTGGAGAAAATTGTGTGCATCAATTTAGCTTTGTGCTAGAAAATATTCCTTTATTCAGACTTTCCATGTTTTCTTTTTAAACCATTCCCAGTGTGCAAAAGATCGTTATCCTTTTTGGAAGGTCTGCTTCTTCAGCTTTCCAACAGATGGCCTTATTTTATGTTCAAGCACTCTTTGATACGATTTAAAATGCAAAGTTGAATCAATGACTGCAAGCTGCTGAGTCCCCGAAGCTCTGAAGAAAACTTGAACCATAACATTTTTGAAGAACTTACTTTACAGTTAATATGAGCGTCTCCTCCTACAAAGCAACCTTCGGCCTGAACCAAATGTATCTGCTGTGGCCAGCCAAGTCTATATTTGATTTATTTTCGAGTAGGAAATTATTCCAAAAATAAATAAACTTGAGACATAAAACTCTGTATATTTACAGACAAAACTGTGCACACACAAAGGCACTCACGTCGCATCTTAGAGACATTTAAACCATTTAATTAAAACAAAAACTGTCTTTATTCTTTCTTTCTGATAGAGCACTCTTGAAAATACATGTCTAATGCATATTTCCATTTCAGGGTTTTTTAAAATACTTGTACGGCTGTAAGAAATATGGGAGTGACTCAATAACATGATTGTTAACAGTTTGTGTCTCACCTGGTATATTTTTTCCTTTCATTGTTACGTTTACTTTTCAGGTAGTTTGGTTCATTTTAGGAACAAGTCGAGTTCGAAACAAAAATATGTTTTGGCTTCAAATCCACCAAATAGAGTTTTACAGGTAAAAACTTTACAAAACTATTTCTGCACCTTTCAAAGGAACTGACACATCTATGTAGGTATGGAAGGGAAATTAATTACTAGAATAGTGATCCAGCTGACACAATCCCACATTTATTAAGATTATATATATATAAGCAACAGAAATTTCACATGACAATCCATTACAGACATTCTGTGTGTCTAATATTAGCTAATATAACTAATAAAATTCAGTGTCAAACTGCCTTCCAAGCTGCAAAAATACTACAGCAACAGTACAACTTTAGTTTTGGTTTTTAGATGATTAATTCAAGAAATTGAGGGTCTCACACAAGTTTAGATACTGCTTCTCTCGCCCGTCTCAGCCTACAAAAGGTTGTTATGTCGATCATATAAATTAAATAACTGATAGATCACAGCAGCATATAAATAAGTTGCAGCTCTCCTGCTGTGAGGGGAGATAGTACAGCCTAAAGAGAAAATCCCATGAAATGTTTTTGCAGCACTGCATTGACACATGAAGAAATACCAAAGTGATCCAGCACAACTTCTAACCTTGAGAAATTTGAAGCACACAACAAAGAGCTAAAGAAAATTAAAAAATGCTCGGCCAAAGGCAGCAAACTGGATATTTTTGTCGTGGAGTGCAGTGTTCAGGTTTACTCCTTTGATAAAGGGAAATAATGGTGTGTACACATGGGAAAGCAAAAGCGCCATGGTTACATAGAAAGACACCGAGCACTGTGAAGGACACCAGACGATGGGTGAAGGGACACGCCGGCTCATAACTGAATGTCTACCCTCCCTACGAACAAAGCTGAGCATCTGAGTGGCAGCTTCCCTTTAAATCAGTGCTCTTGGAATATGACTGGGTTCAATTTAGTGGCTTGAAAAACTAAGCCCCAAGGGTCTGTTACTTTAAAAAGAAAAGAAAAGGTGGAGTACCCTGTAAGAGCTATTTATACTTATGTGGATTCATAATTACAGTTTTACCTGTTCTGTTTCACAAAAGGTTAAAAAGAAGACAGAGAATACAGATGGTTTGAAAGAGGAGTGAAAACCACCTTGACCCGGGATCACCAGTTTTGGTCACCATGGAGTCTTGTTCGAGCAGGAAAGTTTCTCTACCCGCAACTTTGGGCTCATCACTCTCTCTGGCATTGCCTTAGTAATGATAGAAAAGTCCAACAGTCTCTTAGAATCTGGTCTCAGTTTCGGAAGAGTCTTGGTCTCCGGGCTTTCTCACGTCAAAGCCCAATTGCAGCAAACCACCTATTAGTTCCTTCAATGACAGATAGTGTTTTTCACATGTGGCATAGAAAGGGTCTAAAATCTTTTGCAGAGTTAGACATAGAAGGACAATTTGCAAGTTTTCTTCAATTATCTACCAAATTTGGCATTTTGTTTTTCACAGGTCAGGCACTATGTTCAGACTATGTCAGCACAATTCCCCCCAAAGCCTCCAGATAATCCGGTACATGATTTTTTTAATGATCAATCCAATCTCTAGGGGCATAAAATCAGCCCTGTACAGTTTAATTTTCAACTTACAGTGTTCTTCAGTAGCTGCCATCAAATCTAAATGGGAACAAGACCTTAACTTTCATATCACGGATGAATGTGGAACTCTATCCTCGGCCAAGTTCACAATATATCAATGTGTGCTCGACACACACTCATTCAGTTTAACATCATCAGGGGCATTGGTCCATGGCTAATGCTGGCGCGTATACACCCAGAGATGGACCCAACCTGTAGAAGGTGTGGGGGTGCGCCTGCTACATTGTTTCATAGGTACTGGTCCTGTCCTTCGTTGACCAACTTTTGGAACTCTCTTTTCCTGATGAAGTCCTGTGGCATTAAATTAAACCAGAGCAACTCTGTGCTGTTTGGTGTGGTCCCAAAATCTGAAGTTGCCCAACTCCAGACTCAGAGCACAAAACCTTTCATTACTGCTGGCCAGACAAAACCTTCCTCCCCCCCGGCATGTGCAATGGGCAAAAGATATGTTCTGTATGGATTTAGAAAAAAAATGATATACACTTCGTGGGTCAAAAAACAAATTTTATAAACTGTGGTACCCTTCCTGGATTTCTTTGAAAGACCCACGACTGTGTGTGTGTTTGTTTTGAATTGCTTTTGTTTGGTTTGTTTGTTTATTTGTTGGTTTTATGTTTGGTTGTGTATTGCATTTTTCTTTATGTTTTGTTGGGCAGCTGGCTGCCAGTTATTTGTTGTTTAACCCTTTAAAACCGATTGGAGCGGGTACGCTCTGTTTTGCGTAACTTTTTTTAAATCCCGGTAGCTCTGCAACCACGTAAGCGCAAAAATTCTTTTTGCATATGAAACCGGAGGAGTTGTACTTACATCTTATGCCATCAGCTTGTCCTCGGTCACAGTTTCCTTCCACATATAGCTTTGCAAAAACTGCATAAAAAGCGCTTGCAGCAACAAAAACATAATATTCCAGAAACACACTTTGCTGATGCGATCAGCTGTTCATAACACTTCCTATGTTGGAATAGACGTCAGCGCGAACTTTCGCATGTCCGCCATGACCTGCCTGAAACCGGAAGTGACGTCATTTTCGCGGAAATGTCGTTTTTTACCATCAGGGCCTCATGAGCCTATACTGGTGTTTTTAAAAGTTTTCTTTGACTTTCTGTGTGGTTTCTGGGATGCTTAGGACTCATATTGCACTGCTGGAAATAGTTTATTTTGATGCATATGCTGCTTTTTTGCAAATTTGCATTATAATATTTATTTTTGTTTTTCCTGCAGTATATAAAAATTGGTGTATTTCAAAAAGAAAACTATGAAGACACTCAAAATAAATTTCCTGTGGTGGGAAACTAGTTTGTGCAACTTTTTTGTATTTACAGTTTTGAGGGATAAGCCTCTTAAATTTCTCTAACTAGAAATATATGTTAAAAAACAAAAACGATTTTCATTTTTTTTGTAGTTTATTGCACTTTTTTGCAATTTATGTAATTACTATGCACTTAATGCATACATATTATTAAAATCTGGGCTATAATGGTTGTATTGATGTATAGCAACTTGAAATGCTCCCAAAAATGGCTCCACAGCATGTAAAAATATAATATAAGCTGTGGTGGACTTATGGTAGGTCTTAAAGGGTTAATTGTCAGGGAGGGAATCAGAATGTGAAGATTCTGAAGTTCTTTGTATAATACTGCAACCTTTGTCTAATAAAAAGAGTGGAACAGAAAACAGAGGAGGTTTCACCTGAAACATCTGCTAAAAATGACCAACACGCTTTTTCACACCTCGACTCATGTGACGAAGCACATGATCAATAGCGCTCCTGGTGCCGCAACTTCTGCATGTCCCTTTCACACTGTGAAGAGGCAAAGTATGAAATGGACATGGTGGACTGCTTTGATGTGATATCAAATTGCACACACAGTTTCCATTTCTCATTCATCATATTAATTAGTTTGATCATATCTTTGATTAAGAATAAAGATGATTATCTGTTAGCAAAAGCACATATGGATAAACTCTGTTTTAGCAAACTGTATCACTGTAAACATGAAAGACTGGATTTTAGCCCCTCTCAGATGTAATAAGAAGTAAGCCAGGGGGACTTTAATCTCCTTCAATCCCACCTATCTCGACGCCACAGCGTTTCCATAAAATATTGTGGTTACAACTGAAAATGTGTACCCAGAATTTTGTTTTTGTCAACAAAGGTTGTCATGCTAGCTAGGCACTCGTGAGGCCTAGATACAAGGTCGTATGACACAAACGGTATAGGAAAATGACTGAAGGGTGGCAATTTGGGAAACTAGTTTTACAGAAGTCACAGCCAGCACATCACAAGCAAATATTTTTTGATAGCAAAGCCACATGGCAGCTGAATGACATATCAACTTTGTGCTTGATTATTAAAGATGTAATTTGAAGTTTGGGAAAATGTAGAGACAAGGAAACAAAAACAACCTGCTGTTGACGGAACTGATACTGAATGTTTCTGTTGAAATACCTGTTTATTCTAGATAATGACATGTCAACCAAGCAATTTAAATCTGACATTAATTACTATATTGCAATAGGTCCACTTGATGAGGTGGTAACTGTATTCATCACATTCAGCACAAAGACAAATGAATTGTTCTTTGTCCCTTTTAAACGTTTCACTAAAAATTCAATATTCTGGCAAACCATAAACAATTATTGTTATTTTCCTTTTTGACTGACAGCTTATTCTCTACCTGCCAAGATATCTGGCAGTGGTTAGGGACACACAAACTTACACATGTACACACACACCAGCAAACACACATACCAATGCATAGCTTCTTAGTTAAAGGTTATGGACTTGAGGAATGTTCTCATTACTTCTTTGTACAACACTATCAGTATATGCCTCAGCTGTGGAAAGTGCACAGTGTTTGCATACGTGCACGTATTTGTGCATGGTTGTGCACTTACATCTGTGGGGATAATGAGGTGATAGTGCTCTCGAAGTGTGAGCTTGTGTGCTGAAAGCCAAGGTGGTAACTAACACTCTGACAACACTCTCCATCACCTTAAACCCCCTGGTGTTAAGAGCACCAGATAGAGCACAGTTATGTTAATTCTTCTAGCTTCTCTAGCTGTCAGTCAAACACTCATAATAGCATGTTGTGTCAGGCTTAATGGCAAAATATACTGACTTAAAGACCATGCAAAACTTCTCTCTACAACAAAATATCCAATTGGAGCATAAAATACAACAAATGTATTCTTCTGTATGTATTTTGTGAACAAAATATGTGAAATCCATTTAATTTTGATTGTTGTGCAACATAAATAGTTTAGTTTGTATTTTATTTGCCAGTTACAAACAAATGTAAATTATGTCTAGTTGGGCATCTTCAGAAGATGTATTTTTTCAACAGTAATATACAGATTTATTTATTTATTTATTTTTACCTGTATGAGTTAGTTGTCTGACTGACACTCTTTTTATAATGGCTCGCCTACACAAAGGAAAATTGCCCCTCTACTTTTGTGTTGCAGAAAAACAGCAGGGCATGTGATAGTAAATTCTGGTGAATTTAATACATTCAGCACCTAAGGCCAAGATTAAACTAAGCAGTTGTAAAATAGAAAGCGACAATGAGCGCCTGTAGAGAGCACCAGGCTGTTATGTAGCAGGAGTGTTTGTGTTCGCTCTTTCCTGTACCGTATGATGGAATGTGTATGTTTTATCCAATCTGTCATGTTGTATCAGTGTGTTTAATCTGCACGCAAGAGAGAAAGGGATCAACGTATAAGAAGCACATAAGAAAAAGAAAAGGTCACGTATTTTCATAAAAATGTATACAGCAACCATTTATAGGAAACGTAAGCTGATTAGAGCAGAAAAGAATCAAACTTTTTTTAAGAAGTAGAGGTTTTTGAATTGAGTAATTGACTTTTGCATTTAGCTGATCTGTGATCTGTGGAGTGTCTTAAAAAAAATCAATATATTATAGTTTATTCTTCCAAAGCAAAAATAAACAAATATTTATTTATTTATTTATGTATTTACCAGTCGTCAGACTGTTGACCTGTACAAAGTACCCCACCTCTTGCCCTGTGGTAGCTGGGATAGGCTTTAGCCCCCCCCCTAACCCTGTTAAGGATGGATGAAATAAAAATGAATTAATCATCGCTTTAGTGTTGCATCTTGCAGACCAAAAGGATAAAAAAAAAAACACATTTCCTGGTGATATGGAAAGACTAAACAAGAAATTGATGATCTTACCTGAGAAGCAGTCACAATGTTGTTTCTGGGTGTTGTGCTTCCAGTCACTCATATGGATGTGATACTGGAAACAGTTTAAAGCTTCAGTGGTCTTGTCCATCAGGCTCTGTTCAGAGAAATTGCATGTTCATATTGTAGTTTCACTTAAAACAAAGACTAATGAAAGGAAGGTACTTATAATAATAATAATAATAATAATAATACATTTTATTTAAAGGCGCCTTTAAGACCCTCAAGGTCACCTTACAGTAGCACAAGAACAATAGCAACAATACAATATAATAAAACATGGAAAAATAAAATGTTGACATAAGAGAGAGAGAGAAAAAAGCATGAAAGCTGAGCAACGTAAAAATGGACTAAGACAGATCAGGTCTATGCAATTTTGAATAGATGGGTTTTAGATGTGATTAAAAAGTGGTGAGAGAGTTTGTGGTCCGGAGATCTGGTGGAAGTGCATCCAAAGTCTTGAGGCAGAACAACTAAAGGCTCTGAGTCCCGTGGTAGTCAGGCGAGCATTATTATAGGTATATCTGCTATCATGTAAAGCTGTTCATTAAAATGAGTATAAGAGTTGCAACTGAAGACCTTTAACTTAAAGAGAAATCAATGTGTGAAGCCCTGAAGCACTAGCTTAAACACAGTACTGCAGAATGTTTCCTGACACTGAGTAATTGCTCTCTACTGTCATAGACATCACAAAACTTTCCAAAGCACAAAGCAATGGTGCACGTTCTCCCTTTCAGTTCAGTCTTTAATCAAATACGCCCACATAAAAGTTATTAAAAAAAACATTATTCATTATAATATCAGCCTCTGGACATGATACATGCAGTTTCTGCAAACTTTTGCCTTATCACAACAATAAGATAAGAAAAGCGAAGGAACAAATACATGAAGCATAAACTATAACCTATAACAGTATCACAGTAACTGTGAGTTAAAAAAAAGAAGGAGCAGCTACTTTTTTCACTCATAAAATCAAGCATGCGGATCATCACATTAACCATGACCGCCTCTGGTGCTATTGGACAACAAGTGGTCGTGAAAACTGTGCTAATGTTAGTCGATGACAAAGAAGAGGAAATAAGGAAGGCATGCTAGGAGGCATTGGGAAACACGTAAAGGCAGGAGTGTGCAGGTGTGAGTTAGGACTTTAAATGTAGGTATTATTGCTGGTAAACAGAGAGAGATGGCTTATGAGATATGAGATAGAAGGCAGATATATTGTGTGCGAAAGAGACCAGGTGGAAGAGAAGCAAGACCAGGAGCACTGGAGGTGATCGTGAGTGCACCACAGGTTGGATGTCAGTTAAAAGAGATAGAAGAAATTTGGAGTAACTTGAACAAAGTGGTAGAAAGTGTCCCGAGGGGTGAAAGAGTTATGATTGGAGCAGACTTCAATAGACATGAAGGCTGAAGGGACCAGGAGTGATAGAAGGTGTTGGGCAGAGGTTGTGGTAAGGAAAGAAATGCAGAAGGGCAGAGTGGAAGAAGGTACACACAGGTGGACTACATCTTTTGCAGCGAATGCGCAATCTGAAGCAATAGGAGTCTGCAAGGTGTCAGGGAGAGTGTAACTAGGACTGGGTGGTAATCTGTAGGGTGGCTTTGGTAATCACACTGTGGACAAAAAGCAGAGATTAATGATAATGCCCTAAATAACCACCTAAAATGAGATAGGGCCTGGTTATTCGAGATCTTGCATGTGAGAAGATGGATCTTATGTTTAACAGGGAGCCAATAAAAAGAAGCTAATGTGAAGAAATATGGTTAAATAAATATATGGCAACCTGGATAAATAAAGTTAGGTATCATCTGCATAGCAATGAAAATGTATGCCATGCCTTCTAATAATACTGCCTTAAAAAAGCAAGTACAGTGAAACCTCGACTTACGAATACCCCATTTAACAAAAAATTCAAGTTATGCAGGCACTTAACGGCAATATTTCTGCCCGTGTTACTGCAAAATGCCCGTGTAACGAAATCCGCTGGCTCTGATTGGCTGAGCCCAGAATGCCTACAATGGCCACAATGCGCTTTGCTGTTCCACTTGAACGACGTATTGTTGTTGCAGTCAGCAATTAGCCTATCATGCACTCAAAAGGCACAATGGGTGATTCGACTTACGAAAATTTTCGACTTACAAAAGACCCTCGGGAACAAATTAATTTCGTAAGTTGGGGTTCCACTGTATAATTTAACTATATTTGGTCGAAGCATAGCATGCTCATGAACTCCATAATGAACCTTAATGTGTGTGAAGACAATTCCCCATTTACAAGAAAAAAATTGATTGTATTAGATGAATATGATTCAAACCACTGCAGGACATTTTCTTTAATATCTACGGCATGTTCTTATCTCTTACTTACTTACTTTTTAGAAAATATTTATTAACTCATAAAAGAAAATCCATCCATTCTTTTCCACTTATCCAGTTGCTGCATGGGGCTGGAGCCTATCCCAGTTGCCACAGGGTGAGAAGCAGGATGCATTTATTTATCTAAGTTTATCATTATTATTATTATCATTGTTATTAGGTTTATCTAAATCTTCATAATAAAAAAAAAAACATGATTAAATACAATAAGCAGGTTTTGGTCTAGTCATAGTAGTTCATAATAGTAATAGTAGTTCATAGTTCATAGTAGTAATATCCATCATCCGAAGCCAATAGAAGCACTTCCTTTGGTTTATCACTGCACTCTACAGTGGTTCAGTGGTTGGCACTCTCACAGCAAAAAGGATTCAGGTTCACCCCCTGGCTGGCGCCGTTCTCTGTGATCTCTTTGCATCATCCTGCTGGGTCTGTGTGGGTTTCCGAACTTGCTGCCAAAGTCCAGTGATGTTCATGTTAGGTTAAATACTGATTATAAAATTGGACACTGTATAGAATGTGTTGTACATGATATAAATAAACGAATGCATCTTGTAGTCTAAAGTGGTTTAAGTGGTCAATAAGATTCCATCAGAGCCATCCCACACCCGAAAGGCAGGATATGAGTCTGTAAAGCCACTGCTGTTCTAGATCATGGCCCACTAATCCATGAGATCAACCATGAGCTAGCCACGGTGACATTACTGTGCATTAGTTGGTGCTAAAAAGCGTAGCTGTAAAGATAGATGTGAAAGTAGTCGTGATTCACATTAGCTGTAGGAAAATGTTATTGCAAATAACATTGGGGAAGCGCATACAGGGAGATGCTTGGCCAGTAACAGAGTCAGGCTTTTGCAAGTTGACAGTTTGTACCAGTATGATATGTGCTAACTGTGCTTCTTTATTTTTGGTTTTATTGTATTTTTAAATCACAAGGTTTTTCTGCAGAATTTTCTTTATTTTTTTCGTTTGATATTGATTTCAAACTGTGTCTCTGCCATGTATTTATGATTTGTTTTAATGGCTCGGCTACTAATAGACAGAAATATTATGTTTATATTATTTATATATTATTTAAAGATACATTTTATTTAAAAACTTACAAATATACACATCTCAAAATTGTATACACACTTACTGTAAATTATGTGATATAGACAATTACTATAAAAACAGCAACAACTGTTTTTCGAAAATATTTGTAAGGTTGTGTTATTTTGGCCATTTTGATGTGCTTGTCCTGACGAGAGTGGCATAGTTTCTGTTGCAGGTCTTCTTCCTGTCACTCAGGATTTGGAATTATTAGGAAAGTGTTTACCTATGCAAATGGGTCTTGAACGGTTCTTTAAAAGTTTTAGTAGACTAATTAGGCTGTATATTGTGGAGGTGATTGCTCTCAAATATAAATAAAATAACAGTGCATTCCATAGTTCAGAAGCCACATTCTCAAATTCAGAGTTTCCATTAGTTTTCAGTCTAGGACGAGGAACCACCAACCAAACGTGTGACAGAAGTTTATATGGTGGATCAAGCAAAACACAATAATTTAAAAAAAAAAAAAAAAAAAAAGGAGTTATAAAAAATATGTTCTGTTTCATGTCAGTCTCAATCAGAGACAGTACATAACACGTATAGACTTGCATGCATACACAAAGGAAAATATAAATGTGGCCACTTCGCTCAGTGCAGGGCCACTGATTAGACCAAACTCATTTTTCTTTCTTGATAGAAACAAGTCCCCGATTAAAGATTTGATTGCATCGTTTGCCCCATGTGGTTCACATGATTGAATGGTCATGTGGAAACACAAGCAGAACATTAAGAAATGCTGTATTAGGAATTGATATTCAAGAAGAAAACACAACTGCATTTCTATACTGAGCATTAATGAAATATGCTAAAAAAACATCCCAAGAGAGGCAGCAGTGAATGAGCTTTTGTGAGATCATCTCCAATGATAGACTTTGTGTTTTTGACTGGTATTAATCAGATTTTGTCATCATTTTGTCATTTTTTTGATTATACCTCATTGGACAATTTATATACATCAAACTTATCCAACTTTGAGAGCAATCACCACTACAAGTGTGAACACTCAAAGCGGCCCGCATGCGCAAAAGAAGACTTCACACACAACGCGCTCTGTTTAGACAGACCAAACAATATTGTTTGACAGATGGCCTTAATATAAAGACTTCGGACTTCACGTTTCCCAATTTTTGCTTTAAGTTATTTTGTTATTTACATAATAATGTAAATAACCTAATAATAATCCTTATTGCTGTTTTAGAGGAGCGGTGCTTCAAAGGATAGTTGCAGATTTCTGTCAGAATCTGCCGATTATACAGTACAAATAAAATGCTAACGTTTCTCCAATGTTGTCTTCCCAACAGTTTCACTGACATCTACACCGGATGGCCAGGAAGCGTTCGCGATGTCTTCTCTGGCACTGATAATTGGCTTCTGTCTTGTGTCGGTGACGTAAAAGACAGATTTAATGCGACATGACCGTTCACACAGCAGTCACTTTCTAAAACATCGGATATGTATCGGATTCAGTACCACATACGAAAGTGACCCAGATCGGATTTGAAAATATCGGATTTGCGCCGTTCACACTGTCATAGCATGATCAGATTTGGGTCGCATAGGGTCAAAAAAATCGGATTTGATGCGCTTTCACCTGCAGTGTGAACGTAGCCTATATCTCATTCCTCATTTGAAACAGATTTTTAATTTTTTACTTTTTGCTATCAGATAGATTTTAGAGGAGGCCACTTTGATGGATACAAATTCAACAAAGAGTCACAGAAGCAGATCTTAATTGTGCTCTGTATCTATATGAAGTGTGAAATAAACTTGTGAATTATCTATTTCATTGTTACAGATTGTCTTAATACAGTATGCAGTGCGCTAGATTAACATATTTACACCTCATTCAATAAATCTCATTCCTCATTTGAAACAGACAGTAGGGCTGTAAACCTTCTTTTCTTCACCTTCTTATGGTGAGCACACGATGGTTCCTAATAGTCATTTTCATAATAGCTAATATTTCCAGAACGCAAAGCGCTTTGGAATTATTGATGACTGCAGTAAAACTAAATATTGTATTGGCTACCAAGAAATAAAAACACTCCACTTGCTCTCAGAGACTTATACAAAAAAAGAAAATTTGCCATCTGTAAATACTTAAAATGACACACTGTCAGGCTGAAGTGAGTAATAAAAGGCTGCGTAAAATAAATGGGAGGTAACAAAAAAAAAATCAATAAAACATATGGAAATGTAGCTGAATAATTGTTGTCTTTGACCCAGGGTTTATCATATTGTTTTTCCCATTTTGGATCTCTTAAATTGAACTAAACCACACACGCACACTGACACACACAAACAAAATTAATTTAAACAGTAAACGACACCCAACGCTGTGCCACTAGCTCACTTTCAAGTCTCCCACCCATTGTATTATGGCTCCTAAACTTCCAGCACCCTAAATCAGCTTTCCCTTCTCCCCTTGTCTTGACTTAACATGACAAACAGACATTCTTTAGTGGGTGGGAGGGATAATCTGTTAATCTCTTTGCTGAGGCAAATGGTAGCAAGGATAGACAGGCAGATTGATCTCCAAAGCTGATGAGATGCTCTCTAGTTTTGACTGAGGCAATGAAAGCTGCGGTGTAGTGTAGGAACTGAGAATGGATCCAAATGAGCCGTTTTAATAAAGTGAGAGAAAGAGACATGGGGGAAGAAGAGAGATAGATTCAGGAAAGAAAGCAGAAATAAATGGTAGTAAAAGAGATGGAGAGAGGTAGATTAAGTAAAGTAAGAATAAATGGGAAGGTAGTGGAGAGAGAGAGATGGATGGATGGAGGGGAAAAGAGGGTGCAAAGGGAGGGAGGGACAGATTGATAAAGGCAAAGGTATAGAGAAATCAATCCTGAGGCAGGAATATGCCCTCTAGAGAATAAACCTCCTTGGGAACTACTGGCTCTTTCTGCTTACAGGAAGAGGTATATCTGTGATTACAAAAAAGAAAAGGCTGGTCTTGCTTTCATAAGCCAAAGTTTGGCAAGTAAAGAGGAAAACTTCACTAAAAATACTAATCTTCATGTAAAAAAGTTGATGTTGTTTCTCCATAGCATATCTTGTGTTTTTACGTGTCAGTCGATGATGACTTCTGTAAATCCCCTGCAGCTGAATGCTAATGAAATTGTGTCTCTCCTATCTAATCTTTGTCTGTCTGCTATACAGTGCTCTGTGGGGAGAGGAAGGAAATAATAAACATCCAGTCAATCTAATTTTTTTATTTTTTTGCAAAAATACTTTAACATCATGACACCCCAACTACTGAAACTAATTTATTCACATTCTTGAAAGGCATGAAAAACTATGGTATGTTACACATGTGATTCTTGGTGACCAGCTGTGTGTAACAACTTTTTTTAAATTGACAGCTCCCTCACGGGTTAAGATTGGACAAACTATGTCTACAATTTAATTAGATCCAAATTAGCGACCTCACATGCAAACCAACATAGTTTAGTGTGAGCTTGTAATTGAAAGAGTCAGCTTCAAATTGCCCAATTATGGTAAGATCCGCTTCCCACAGGTGGGAACCATCAACCGTCAGCAGAGAAGGGATGCTATACAGAGAGCTCATTTCTAGAGACAAATTAGTGGAAAAGAGGGAGAGGCAGCGTATTCCCTTGCCTCCCTCTGTTTACTCTCATGTCATTTATTGGACAGTCTGACCGACCATGTCACACAACATCTCAGGTAAGGAATTTACTAATTTTTTTTTTTTTTTTTTTAAAAAGCAACTCATGAATGAGAAAAAGAACACTTGTTACTATACAACAGATAGTCTCATAGTGTTATAGAGGATAACAGACTTTATTCAGTTTCAGCAAAAGTACAGAATATTCCTTTCCATCTTAAAATTTAAAAATGAGATTTTAATTCATCTAAACAGTAACAAATTTCCTCAACAAAGTAGATTTTAATTTCCTAGTGAATCCCTCAAACTGTAGTCCAAAATATATCAAACAGAGAATAAATATGAATGGGCCCCATTTCCTCTTCCAATCAGTGAGCAAAAGCTACCAGGTGCTCTGTTCACATCAATAATCAAGCCACAAGCTTACTCTGCCGGGGTGCTGAGCTGGAGCTAGAATGGAAACAAAATTCCAGCACATGTAATAGGATGTTTATAGCTTTAATGCTGAACTCAAATGTAACAAAATACGAAATAAACTTGCACAGGCACTCAGAACACACAATACAGGATGTCTCCCATTCCCTGAGCAATCAGGGAATGGGAGACAAGAGGAAAACACAGCTGGGAAAAATCAGGGCTAACGAGACAAGGGAAGCAAAACCAGACACATCAACATAAGAGACGGACTTTCAAAGTAAAACAGGAAACATAACACAGACACGCGAACAAGGGGATACAGCTGACTGTGGAGACAGACCAACCATGGAACACAGAGACAGAAACCAGAAGACAGAGAGCTCCAACAAAGAAACCAAAAGACTAGAAATGAAAAATAACTGCAAAATCAAAGTTCTACAATAATGTAAAACTGAAAACTCTGGGTTGACGACCCAGGCAACCTAACAATTACAGCTCTGAGAAAGTCTCACGAGTGTTAGCTTTATTTTGACACCAAGATTGTTTATGCAGAGTTTGTAATTGTAGAGAAATACTCGTTTTAGGAATGTTATATTCAAGCAAGAACCTCAGAAAATCCCATTGGGGTTTAAGAGGTTTTAAGAGAGCAACTTCACAAAAACTTTTCTGATATCTCAATCCTAAATAACATGCTGAAAATGTTACAGTATTACACTGAGAATGTTCTTCCACTGTTACCATGTAACACTGTGGTTATGTTCTATTATATTTATAAAACCTGCACTTAAGCTGCTGCTAAAGAGTAATACTAAAGACGAAATACAGATTTTTCTTCTTTTCTTTTCTTTTTTTAGGGGGCATGTGTCAGTAATTATGTTTCAAATCTGTGACATTGACCATGTTAAATAGTTTGCGAGTTCTGGTCCTTTCACTTGAATGCAAAGTCTGATCAGTTATATTTAAAACACAGTCAGGGAGACTAAAAATGGTTACAACATCAGAAGATTGATACTCAATACATATTCACCACGGGTACAGAATATGACAAATAAATAATCTAAGACTGACAAAAAAAAATGTAAATACTGTTTAAAAAGAGGGTTGTTTATAAGTGCTTTCAGAGTATTCGTGAGTGTCCTTCTTTTAAACTGCTTCTCAAGAAGATAAAAAAGGCAGCAAACTTTAGGTGCCCTATAAGCTGAATAAGGCAGGAAGTAGGTGAGAATCCCTGGAGTCTGCATGGTGTTGGTGGTGGTTGTGGAGCAGTTGACAAATGAAGACTTGGATGAAGCTCTCTGTATGCCTAGGATATGGTGGAGATGAGGAGAATCACAGCAAAGAACAGGAAACCGTCACTTATTGGCTTGCAAAACTCAGGAAACAAGATCATTGGTTCAAGGGTGATATTTGGCAAATGGGCAAAAGTGGAAAGAAACAGTATGAAGGGTTTAAACACCCAGGAATGCAGGCAGATGAGAATACATGAATCTTGTGACTATTGCCTCGTTTTATTTTCCATTAATAGTAAGTTGCATTTAAGGACACAAATGAAGCAATTCTGCTAAACCTATTTGGGAATATTATGTTGGGTGGTGTTTTGCTACCCTGTAGTTGGACACCTGCACCAGACTGACTCCAAGAAAAGCAGCACTCTATTCTTCAAAGTCATACTCCAGAGACATAGCATCTTTGTGAAAAAGGATTCACACTGCAGCAGGATAATGAGCCCAAACACACCTCAAAGCTTTGCAGGAACTACTTGAAGACAAAAGAGGGTCTGCTGACTGTCACAGACTTTCCACCACACTGAGCATTTATGGGGCACTTGAAGAGTGAGAAAGCCAAACATTCCTGGCGTAAAAAGAACCTCTTTGGAACATTGTCAGATCATGCTGGGATAACCCGGGTCATAAGTTTTAACACAGTTTTGTTGAGTCTCTGCAGCTTATATATATGCTGTCATTCAAGAAGAAAAGAGAGGAATGCAAAACAGAAAGAGGTTTGAAAATGTATACACATTTTTGACTCCCATCTGTAATGAAAAAAACCCCAAATATTTTACATGAAGTTTTCTCCTTGTGACTACATGCATTTCCTCTAAAAAAATGTAGTTTAGGGTTAATTGCTGGTTCTAAATTGGCCGAATGTTCTGCTCTGACTTTTTGTGTTTTTGTCTGAAACATATCTCACCTACGTCAGCCCTTGTGTAACAGGGTCATAAATCACATATTGTTATAATTACCCAAAATGTGTTCTAAACCCCCAAACCGTTCCTTTTATACCTGACTTTTAGGACCTCCAAGCCTGTAGTTATGTTCATTATCAGTTAGAGCCCCTCCTCATTCTTTTCTTCTTCTTCTTTGGTGCAATCCTATAAATACAGTGTACCCCTTTTGCCTCTTCCCTTTTCTACAATTCCCCTGTGGGAGAGGTGGGTGTCATTTCTTTCCAACACCTTAAAACACACATATAATGCATATTTAGCCACCCTGATGTTTCTGATTGCGATTCTAGTTCAATTATTGTCATTATTAAGCCTGTTTTTGTTAGATGTTATAAGTGTGTAGTATGTGTGTATCATAAATGTGTTTTAGGCGCCATAAATGCTAGCATGAATATATACTCCTTGCTAGCTTGGAAGTTGTGGTGGGTTGAGCTAACCCTCTTCCCCACTGTTTGTATTTGGTCGTAGGAGCTGGAGTGGGCAAATTATTTACTTGTAGGTCTTTCTTTCTTTTACCTTTTTTATCAGACACAACGCAGAATCACACCAGTTGTGTGCAAACCTCCAAGTTGGGTAATCTGTCAAGCAAATCAACTATTAAAAATAACAATGGCAACTATGAACAAAGCATCGTCACAAAATCTGATATTGACTAGATATACAAATACATAATACTGAGGCCTTAGCATGCAGGAGTATCTAAATATGTAGACTTTTGTTGTTACAGAAGTTTGAGAAGGGTCTACTCAGAGAAATTCTCTGCTGCCAAAAAATAACCTACTGTTTCTATTTTGAAATATACAGCAAGTAAGTAATAATTGCCCCAAAGGATAAACAGACCCAAAGAAAAAGCACAGGCAGGTCAAGAAAAGTAAATACCCACTCTTGTTCAATTTCATTTTTCTACCAAAAAAAAAAACTATCAGCTCTCATTACCAAGAGAAAGTGGAAGACACTTAAAGGAGTTCTGTTTAATATTAGAATGCCCTTAATTAGACTGAATGTCCTGATTAGAACAGCGGATGGCTGCTCGGGTCTCTGTATGGCCTGTGTGTGTATGTGAACCTGATTTGACTCAGTGTGTGCCTGCCTCCTGGAGTTAATACTTTTATGTAAAAAACTATAAGTAAAGATGTTCTGAAGTGGGTTACAGACTATACACAGGGGTTAAAGTGTGTGTATGTGTGTGTAAGTGTGGGTGTCAGATCTTGGAGCTGAAACTCAAGGCAAAGCATACCATGACAAGCCTCATTAAGGGGGAATCTCTCCACTGTTCTGGCTGTCGACATCACCACCGCCAGACTTCTCTAATTACGCTCTCTAAGTGCTGTTTCGTGCAAGCAATCAGCCCACTGCTCTTTGCATATGCAAATATGACAGACCTGATCATTAGCTTTTATATCTCACACACTCTAATTGTTATTGTAAAAACTGCCGCATGGAGCCAAGGGCGAACGCGCTTAGTCCGCTCGCTGTTTTTCACCTCTCTTGCTCAATCTATCAACGACTGTCGACTCTCATTCACGCTACATGTTTTATGAGGTTTGGTCGCTTTAAACAGAGTCATGTAGTTGAATGTCACGGTAGTATAATCAGCCAACAAATGCCTCTGCGTGACATTATTCCATCAGAGCAGAGGGGAGAAAAATAATAGAGGAGCACTTCCTGGCAAAGCCTAATTGGCTAAATGGAGTCACTTAGGCAGAACGACAGTCCCATCACACCGATGATGATGATGATGATGATGATGGTGATGTCCCTGAAGAAATGGCTTGGAAGTCTACTGGCTAAAATAAATGTTTCCAAAATCAAATGGCAGTGTTTTGAGATCGGGGGGGTTAAACACTAAACACAATAGAAATGTAAAAACAAAAAAAAGGTTTGAAGGGCTTTAGTGGGACTCTCCTTGAGAGAGACACAGAGACTGAGAGCAAGAACGAGAGAGATTGAGAGGGGGGCACAAAGATTTGCATTTGTTGAGCTGTGGATTCCTTCAACCTGCTTGAAAATCATTCTGAAATCCAAGATGATCCCGGATTTTATTTTATTAGTGGTCTGGCAGCATGGTGGCACAGTGGTTAGCACTGTTGCCGCACAGCAAGAAGGTCCTGAGTTCAATTCCACCATCAGGTCTTTCTGTGTGGAGTTTGCATGTTCTCCCCGTGTCTGCGTGGGTTCCCTCCGGGTACTCCGGATTCCTCCCACCGTCCAAAGACATGCAGCTTGTGTGGATAGGTTAATTGGATAATCCAAATTGCCACTAGGTGTGAAAGTGAGTGCGAATGGTTGTCTGTCCTTGTGTGTTGGCCCTGCGACAGACTGGCGACCTGTCCAGGGTGTACCCGCCTCTCGCCCTATGACAGCTGGGATAGGCTCCAGCGCCCCCCTTTTCAAGGAAAAGGATAAGCGGAAGCAGATGGATGGATAGTGGTCTGTTATTAGTATATTATTGTTCAGCTTGTTCAACTGGTCCTTTATATCAGCAGTCCACAACCTTTTTTGCATCACAGACCTGTTTATGTCCGACAATATTTTCATGGACCGGTACCAAAAAAAAAGAACACATGGGGGAAGACCCAGGGAAACAGAGTTAACGATAAAAATTATATATTTTTAAAACAACATGAAAAACTGTTTAAAAACTCTGAAAACCATAAATTTCACACCCGAGCCTCAACTCTCGCGGCCCAGTACCAAACGACTCTGGGGGATTGGGGACCGCTGCTTCATACAGTCAGTTCATCCTCTGGTTGAAAAAAGTCCTTTAAGCACTAGTGTCTTCTTAAAAGCCCACTGTCTCCTAATTGGCAGCCCCCCACTTCATTTTCATGAAAAGGAATTTGTTTCTTCTGGGCATAGTCGCCTCCTGTGATGTAAATGTTTGTTTTTGTTGTCGTTTTTGCCTTTCTATTATGTTATGTCTGTGTCAATAGACATGGTTTCCTGATGTGATAGGAGACTCCAAGCACTCCTCTTTAATGGGCAGCAGGGGGTGACTCATCTTATTATAAAAAAAAAAAAAAAATCAGTTTTAAATAAAAGTTTTGGGAAATAACTCTTGCATCCTTTGACCTTAGTACCATTATACTGGCTTCTTTGTGGCCATAGTCATTAGTGAGCTCAATTCAATAAACTGTGATCTCCTTTAAAGTATATGTAGATGAGTGAACTAATGCTATGCATGGAAAGGGTTCAAAAAGAGGGGATTGTGTTTTTTGACTGGTTGCCTGTCTACCAGAGGTCTGTTGTACGGTTGTCATGGTGATGACTAGACCTCGCGTTTTGGGGGTATACTGTCCCTTTTATGAGCCACCGTAAGCCAGAGCACGCATGCACTCAAGTTTGTGTCACACACTGAGCGCTGTGAGCGGGAGCACTGAGTTAGAG
This sequence comes from Neolamprologus brichardi, assembly GCF_056152115.1. Lineage (NCBI taxonomy): Eukaryota > Metazoa > Chordata > Actinopteri > Cichliformes > Cichlidae > Neolamprologus > Neolamprologus brichardi. The sequence continues at coordinate 4,260,586 of NC_142104.1, read as the reverse complement.
ACTGCAAAAGATGCTGTGGGTAGCTGCACAAGAGAGTTCTTAACGTGCGACGGGTGCATGTTTAATGGTCACGTGCTGTGAGAGGGACTGAAGAGCGGCTTGGCGTGAGTAGTGACAGTGTCCTAACAGATTTCAAAGTTGTTAAGTTTATACTGTCATTCACTTTGCATAACGCTGTATGTTTCTGTTTGATTCAGAGGGGAGATCACTTGCTGTGTGATTCCTGCGTGTACTTGTCCTAGCACAGTAGCTGTGTGGAGAAACCGAAGTGAGTTCATGATGCTCTCCCATAGAAATATATGTTTAAAAGACAGTTTACAGTGCACTTTATTGCCAGTTGAACTGCGAAATTGTGGGATGTAAACAATGTGTTTATTTGTTTTGTTTTCTCTTTTTTTTGTATTTGTTTCTTGACAGGTCACTACTGTTGACTATACTGTTTGAATTTAATGTGTACATCTGATAGTTACTGTTGTCTCAGACCCTGAAAGACAGTTTTAGGCTGAGCCAGTGGAATAGTTACATTTTTCACTCAAATCTATAGAATTAAAACTGTGCTCCTCCGAGTACAGTCGGAGAATAAAAAAAGCCCACAAAAGAGTATTACCTGTGTCCTGTCTCATTCCCCATGACCGGGCCACATATATTAAAGTATATGCATCAGAATAGACTTCACTGTGTGTCTAACTCACTCAGTAAAGTCATCGGTCTTCCTCAGCTCCCTGATCAGAACACTGTTTATTCAATGTTCAGCTTAAGGTTTCCCATAAGGGCTTTGCTAACCAGTGGATGATGATACAGGAGCTATGTCCATCCTTAAGTATGTGTTTACATTTCTGTTAATAGCTGCATTTCTGGAAAACACACTAAAATGGCAACAAAAGTTGAAAACGCCTGCTTTAACAAATATAAAACCGGTTTGAAAGAGTTTGATAAGCTATAAAGAAAAGCTTAGAGACATTAACAAGCTCTAAGCTTGAAATTGTATTCACAAACCATTCAGACATATTTCAGTGGTATTATTTATTTATGGTTTATAAATATATGTTTATTCAAGGTAAAACCTTGAATAGTTATGGCATTAAACTTGAAAATATCAAATGAAACACAAATGCATTAAATGCAACTCAAATATACTTAAAATGTAAATATATTGAATGAAAACTGATAGTAATGCATGTACTGGCCTAACTAATATTTTTACTAGGGTTCCATATTGTACTACTGATGAAGAAGCATTCACTATTGCATTGAGGAAATCCTAAAGCAAACCAGTCTGGTCACACAGCTCCTGATTATCAGCTATCATCGTCTTCCTCATCACAGACACTTGTCACATCAGACCCTGTCTACAGTCTTCCCCCTTTTTCACCAAATAAAGGTCAAAGACACAAGAAGTAGGAACTTAAAGCAGGTTGCAATTACTAAACTAAGCTAAGTATACAAAAATATCAGATATATTACGTAATTATAAATATTCAATATTCAGTTCACATTGATTGGGATAGGGTTACTCTTGTATCCTCATAGGACTATTTACGTGGTATGTTCGTTGGTGGAGTACTCGATGCTGCCCCACATGGCAACTTGATTGTCCTAGTAGAAGACAAGAAGTCCTTGTAAACCTAATTGTATATGTGTGTAATATACAAATATCCAAGTTTTGGATTTATCACTATACAGACTGAGACATCGCTTCCTGGGAAAAACTAATGAGTTTCTTGTCAAAATTACAACATAATTTGCCCATTTTATAATTTAAAGTCATTCAGTATTCACACTGACAACAGCAACAAGTCTGTTGTCACTTCATGCATTTATTAGAAATTTTTAATCTTAAACAGCATGTGATTGGATCCACCCACACAATAGATCACGCACTTGATCAAAGTTTGTTTTTTGTTGTTTTCACAGTAGCCGTCACAGTTACAAATGTAGAAATATTTTATTGATCTGTGAAGACAAATACCAAGCTATTCATTAATAAGTGTTACATCAATGCCAGCACAGCTGATACATTTCTCACTGAATTTTCAGAGTACACATTACTGGTACTGTCCTCATGTGATGAAATACTGGATAATGTCTGTGATGCAGTTGAACAAATTATTGATCATTGCACCTGTCAAAGTAAGTTCCCCGGCAACAGCTCCCTGAAGAAACGGTGAAACGGTAGAGATGGCAAAAAGAATTTGCCGGAGAACTGAGAGAAAAAATATATTTTTAAATTGTGAATTTGAAGAATTTTCCTTTGAGGTGCTCTTTGAAAGGGATACACAAGCTGAAATACAAAAAACACCAAGGCTCTTTTTTCATATAAAATTTAAAATGGCTTTATTCCTGTGGTATGATTATAGTTACCCTACAACTCTAACACATTTCAACACAGAAGCCTTGATCAGGGAACGAGTATATCAGCACACTGAATCACTAAAACACTAAAAATCCATCAATACGAGGAGACTTCAAAAGCCTAGGCAGATACAAGACCTTCAAAAGATCACAAAAAACTATAAGGGTACCTGCTTATGTTGTTTTACTAGTGGATTTTTCCACCCTCAACCTAGATGGAATTCTGCTACTAGTAGAACACACCATACTGTGTGTGTACAGCCCCTTACAAGAGCGTAATGAATTTGCTTTGTTCTTTAAGAACAACATTTCTAGGATTAGAGGTAATATCGTATGTAGTATTTATCTAGCACTGCCTCACAGACTTGTCAAATGACTGTGCTTGATGTCCACATTTTCACATGTAAATTCATCAGTTAAAGTCTTGCAGCTCTTTACTTGATCCCATCACTACCCAACTGTTCAAAACTATACTGCGGTATATACTTTGTAAATATTATCAACTGCTCTTTACAGACCGTCAGCTTCCCTGTTTCAAATGTAATGTAATTACACCACTAATCAATAAATATATCCATTGGATTGAATAATTGCAGACCTCCTAATTTTTCTTGTCTCAGTGTGCATCTGTTTTTTGTTTTGTTTTTGTCAAATAGCATACATAAATACAGACTAACTACATTCATAAATACAACAAACATAAATACCAACAGGGTTTTAAATGAAACCATAACACAGAAAGGTCAGATTCTCGATTGGTTCTCATCACACCTAAATTCAAATTCAAATTCAAATTTTATTTGTCACACACACACAACCATACACAGTATGACATGGGGGTGAAATGCTTGTAGCTGTACAATGCCCGACCATTAAATGACAGAAAAAAAGTTTTACAGTATTTACAATTTACAGGTTACTACAAAATTTACAAATTAACTTAGAAATTTACAGTAAAAAATGTGCAAATAGCAGAAAGAGATTATCAAGATTATAAATTATAGGGATTATAGGAAGTGTGTGGTGGTGCGTGTGGTGATGTGATGTGTGTGGGAGAGTCCAGTCCTACACCTGGTTCAGGGCCCGAATAGCCTGGGGGAAGAAGCTCCTCCTCATTCTCTCTATTTTGGCCTTAAGGGAGCGGAAGCGCTTCCCAGACCTCAACAGTGAGAAGAGTCCATTGTTGGGATGGGAGAGGTCCATCATAATCTTCTTAGCTTTGGACTTGCACCGCTTGGTGTAGATGGACAGCAGGTCAGGGAGCTCTGATTGAATGATGCGTTCGGCTGAGTGCACCACTCTTTGCAGATCTCGTCTGTCCTGCTTGGTGCTGTTCCCAAACCAGGTGCAGATGTTTGCCGTCAGGACGCTCTCGATGGTGCAGCAGTAGAAGTTCTTGAGCACCTTCAGTGGCAGATGGAAGTCTCTAAGTCTTCTGAGGAAGAAGAGACGCTGACGGGCTTTCTTAACCAGGGTGTTGATGTGGCAGTTTTTGCGTTTCAGTTGAAAGATTTAGATCTGCAGAAATACAAATTCAGTCACTGGTTTCCCAAGTGTCTGCTCTTTGTTACGACCCGGGTCATGATGCTGTGTGTTGTTTAGGCACCTCACACCTGAGTGTGGCGTTGTTCGTTCTATCTGTTGTTTGTGTTCATGTTCCAGTTCCAGGTGGAGGCGGACCATTGGAATGAGGATGGAATGAGGCTGGCTATAAAGTGGGACCTGTCAAAACCAGCGGCCCTGCCTACTTCCTGCTTCCAAACAAGCAGGAAGCCCTGTGTCTTGTGTTTAGTGGTGTGCTGTGTGTGACCAAGTTTCTGTGATGAGAGAGCTTGAGGTTGTCTTGTATATTTTGTACTATACAATATATGCAAGACAAGTGTAAATAGACCTTTTCTTTCAATGGTTTCTCATTATGGGTAATTTATTTCTAGAGTGTTTTGTTTGTTCTTTTGGCCAGGTCACCCTTACCAGATGGTAAAATATCTGGTTGTTGTGAAACCGCAATCCTGAGGTAGCGCTGGTCTTTCCTTGTGAGCGGGGGCGTTATCTTTCCTTTTTTGTGTGTGTTGTGCTTTGGTTTCCCTTAGGCTGGGGTGCAACACTTTGTCCTTAATCTTTAGTCTTAACATGCTTCGCTTTGGTACCATCTTTCAGGCTATCGTTTTTATGCAAATGATAAACGGCTGTACTTATCATTTTCCTCTGATCTTACCTCTTTTCATAAACTAATGAACTGCACTAATGTCATTAACTGCTGGATGTCTACAAACTTTTTAGGTCTGAAACATCAGGACACCAAGGCTCGTCTGCCTTCACACTCATATGAAGTTGAGTGACATCCTATTCTTAATCCACCCATTTGTGGCTGAGTTGCTGTTGGTCCCAGTCACTTCCTCTTTGTTTTAATACCACTATTACTAGATTTGTTGCACAGGTGGCATCTCATCATGGTACCACGCTGGAATTCAATGGGCTACTGAGAGCATTGCATTCTCTCACAGATATTTGTAGAAGCAGTCTGTTTACCCAGGTGCTCGATTCTATACACCTGTGGCCATGGAAGTGATTGAACACCTGAATTCAATGAAATAGAGTAAATACTGAATGAAAAATTTGGGGCAATAATCATATTTATAAGTTCTTTACAAGTACTTTTATATCACTTAAAAATATCTAAAAAGTTATAAAATTCATATCTCAGACTCTGACTGTAAGAAATTGGTCCATGTATTTATATCTAGCAGGTTAGACCAGGGGTAGGCAACCTTTCAATAAGGCCTCTGCATTGTTCTGAAGACAGTTAACCTTGTCAGGCAGTGATGTCCAGCAGGTGAAAATGCAGCTCCATGAACACACACAGCTGTGGATTCCAGCTGTGTTCGTAGTTTTGCAAACTTTGACCCCCACAGAGTCAAGCTTTTCAGTTCACTCAGCTGCATGTCGATGTCGCATTAACTGGCATTAACTCAGCCAGTTAATGCGAGACAAATCCAGCTGCTCATTAAAGATTTCTGGTTTGATCAGAAAAGAAAACATTGGTCCAAACACCTGAAAGTCCTGAAAACACATTGTGAATTCTGTCTCGAGTCTACGGATGTATCCGTGTATTTCCGCGGTGCTGATGCTGTGCTGAGCGGACAGCTCCTGAAGCTTTTGAAGTGTCGGAATGTGGAAAGGTAACAACGTCCCTCTCAAAAGTAGGCTAAGTTATTTTTAGCCAATTACAAGTTGAATCTGGTACTTTGGGTTGTTAGCCAAGATACCGTCATTAAGAAGTGGCACAACTAATGTGTGTATGCGAGCTAATTTGTGATGTGCACCGCTGGCCCGGCAATTTATTTTTTGATGCACCTTCTCAGATTAATTCACTGCGTGTCGTGCCCAGGGCTGGACTGGGACTAAAAATCAGCCCGGGCATTTTGACTAAAGACCGTCCCACCAGGTATTACAGGAAAAGCCATAAAGCCTTTGAATGAAAACAAACACTATTGCGACAGTGATGTACAGTCTTGTTTGTATATGTATGATTTCTATACATTTTACATCAGATAAAAACTTTGGTTGTAAGCTTCAGATAATTATATATTAAAGGCGAGACATTTTAAATGAGAATAAGAAAGAAAAGTATTTCTTTGTGCCCCCCCTTTCCCTGTTAATGCCCTACCTGGCCCCCTGGCACAACTTTGCTTTCCTGCACAGTTACCAGCTGTCAGCTACATAAAAAAGAATCCTGGTGTTATTTGTCTCTCAGAAACAGTTTATAACTTCCCTTCAACTCATTCATGTCACCTAAAATGTAAACCTGTTCCTCCATCACCTGTTCAGCTCTGATGATGATCAGAGGATGGCCCTCTGCTCGGACGAGGCTTTTCAGGAACTATTACAAAGAATCCACGACATGGAAATGAAAATCCGACACCTTGAGGAGAACGGCATAAGCAAAGGCAATAAAACTCTGCCGGTGGCTTACGGCAAGCAACAACCGGGCGGATCAATACCATCAACACAGAGTGGGACCCCTCCGAGCGAAGGACGTTTGTCGGGAGGAACTCCCCATTCATCAGACCTTTGGCCCCCACTTAGACGGGAGACTCCCAAGAAGATAAAGGAACATCGAAAGACACTCCAACAAGAAACAACTTCGATTATTCCTCTAAAAAATAGATTTGCGCCTCTCAGCTCATCACCGTCCAGCTCGCAAAGACTGTCAGCTGCAGAGCGCGGTCACCGGAATGTAAATAAAGATGAAACAAGCCGCACGAAATGGGCGAAGAGAACAGAGAACAGCAAGCGAGGGAGAGCACTTGCTATTATTCATGACGGATCAATCAAAGGAATTGAACAGCTATGCATCAATACTAGTGTCTTTAATTGTCCACAAATGACAGTAAAAGAAATTTCTGAGAGGATTCCATCAACTTTTTGGATTTACTTCAGAACTTTGACAACCACAAGGTGCAACTCCACGTATCTGGACCGATTCCAGCAACGCCCTACGATGAAGAATATAGCAGGATGAAATCGTTCAGCAGGTTTGTTAAAACTGTCTGTGCTGAAAGGTCAATTCGATATCTAAATAATTTTAAGATTTTTTGTGGAAGGAAGCACCTGTTTACAAGAAATGAACGTAACATTAATAAGAAAGGTCAGAGGCTTTATCTTCTGAACTTGTTGTCTCACGTGAGCTCATCGCCCTGTTCTCAAATTGAGATAAAGACGTCAGTATCAGCTGAGACACACAGTGGACGCCAACCAGCCGTATCACACAGAGACCATGACGTACTTGCACCTTTCAGTGATAAGCCTGCCAGAGACGTATCAGCCGACTCAAAAACAACGGCACCTGACGACTCTCAGCGTTTCAGCAACGCTGTGCAGAAACACATCAGTTGACATAGCTCAAACAGCTGAGTTACTATGCCAGCCCCCAACAACTTCACTTCCAGCAGAGATTACAGCGACTCCAGCCAAATATGCAGGTTCAACTCTGTGCAGAAACTCACCAGCTGATGCCTGTACACCTTCATCATCATCATCCTCATCAGTGATCATATCACCATTTAAGTCGTTTCCCGAACCCCTTCAAACCCAAATAAACAGAGGGATTCGTCTGACACCAAAAGTGGGACCACACCCACCTACTAATTATAAACAATATGGCTCTCCACTCCACCTAACAGAGTCTGATATCTGATACGACCGGACGCCGTTACCAGATTGCATCATTCCCACCAAAATGTGTCCGGTCACTCTCATTCATATACTGAAAGCAAAATACCAGTTATTATAAGCAACAGATTCTTACACACTAAAAGTACTTATAATCGAACAGTACAGAATCTGAATATAATATAGAAAGAGGAAACCAGTGGATGTCGCGCTAAACAACAGCAGCACGTTTAAGCTTTACCAGCTGTTGTTAGAATTTTTTTTAATATTAACTACGACAGAATGAGTCCAGCTTTCTGTCTTTTTCATTCTAGCTGAAGTTCGGGACAAACTGTGTTCCTTTTCAGCTCAATACAAAACGCATAATATTTTCTCTGAGTACGGGACGATTCCGTTTTTTACGGGACGGTTGGCAACTCTACTAACTAACCTAATGAATCAAGTTCGCTATCAGTAACATCATAGCACCCACCCAGCTGTATAGCAACTCCGTCATGCTAGCTAGTACGCAGTACGAGTTATTGTAACTGACTGTAAAAAGTCAGCACAACAAAAATAAACTCCACCTAAACTTGGTTTATATCTGACCCAGACAGACTGCAGGTCATAACTTCTTACCTGAAGTTCAGTTCACCTGAAACTCGGACCAGTAGCCGCCTCGGGTCTCTGCTCCTCCTGCCTCCCATTTCCCTCATCCACCTGCTGGCCTCTGTGGGAACTCCTCCATATCCACCACCAAAATACCTAAGTTATTTTTACACATCGGCCAGCATCTGGCCAATCCACCACCTTTCATTGTTTATATCGTTACCAAAAAAAAAAAAAAAAATCATCGGCCCATAAATCTGTACCAGAGCTCCCAACTGAAATTTTTGTAACTTAAGTGAATCTTTTCCAAACAATCCATCACCGCAACCAATTTTAGGGTTTCCACACCTGCCTATTCACTCTTCAAACCCTGAGTGTTTAGTTATGGAGGTACTCACCTTTGTACAATATAGGCAACAGCAAAAAAGTGCTATTTTTTATTTGCCTTTGTTTTTTGTATATATAAGAGCTGTATATTCATTAAAATGTTATATTTTCAAATAAATATTGTATATTTTATTATTACATTAATAATAATGTAATAATGTGGCATGAAAAAAAACTGGTAAAAGTGCTACTTTTCACATTTACATTGAGTAATGAAGTTGAATCAGTACTCTAACTTTTAGCAAATATTTTAAAATTTAAAATCAAGTATTTCTGCTTAACTAAAGCATATGTGTACTTTTGTCACCTGTATCCTCATCCATTTTCCGCTCATCTGGGACAGCTTTTGACACCACTGGTTCATTATTTGACATTTATTTTAATTATCACACGCATCTTTATCATTTAGGGATTAATAATTAGCCTTGATCAAATTTTAAAAAGGAAAAAATGCACACAATACTTTGGTATTTGAAGTAGTGAGATTGTAGACACTGCATTGAATTGCCCTCCATCCTTCCAAAGCTTTTCCCAATGGACCAACTTTTCTTAAGCTCTGCTGCACTTGCCACTGCTGAGCTAATCCCACTACCTGCCAGGGGTTTGTGTAAAAACCTATGTAATGAGATAGACAGCATCAACATTAGAAATGTTAGTAAAATGCTCAAATATATACTGACAACATCTGAGATAAGTGTACCTAAATAAAACCCAGATCTCACATATTAGTCAGCTGAGCAGATAATTTCACCAAAACCTTGAATTCATAATTTTGTTTACCTCTTCTGGATTGTATCGTGTGTCATACATGTTATATGTCATGTATACAGTGTTTTCCCAATGTTCCATCACTTACCTTGGCCTTTCTGTTTGAAATGTAGAATGTTTCCCATACAGTGTGCTTCAGCTTCTACCTGAAGTGTTATTTCAGTCAACAGTTCCCTCAGTGACTCATAAATTCCTTCAAGAGTAGTGCATAATGTTCTCTCAGCAGTGTTTTGTTGAACATTATTACTCATAAATACTAAGAATGTTATAATAATGGAAATATGATATTCCAGTTGACCCCATATAGATGCTGAATTATTTGTACCATTGGGGTATGACCAACTGTTCCCGTCTAAGTGCTGAAACACTATAATATTCAGTGAAAAAGATCTGTAATCGTTTACCTGCTTCCTTGATGTTCAGTTACTTGTCTGTTCTTTACATCACTTCCACTGTCCAACACTGTCAAAGTCAACAGTAATATCCATTACACTAGTCCAATCATTCTCTTGCTCACTAGCAAGCAAGCAGCGTCCAACCTGTGTGTTTTAAACCTCAATGCTGTCATACTGCTTCAAGTCTTATTCATGTACCTCTCCCATCTCTGCCTCTCTTTGGTCACTCAGAACCCATCCAAGCCTCCATCGCCATCTTCACCACCACCCCCAGCTAGATTGTCCTAAATCCTATCACTGATTTGCTGTTCTGCTGTGATTGGTCATCAATGCAATGGAGACCAGGGGTTCCATTACTCTAACCTGTATTTTTATTAATTTGATTCTTTGGCCTAGACCTGGGGTATAGAGTACGTTTGGGGAGTGTGATTGTGTGTACAGTGTCTGTTTATGTCTGTCTCCACGTTGGGTGAGTGCTGAGCAGTGTTGGTCAAGTTACTTGAAAAAAGTAATCAGTAACTAATTACTGATTACTTCCCCCCAAAAAGTAATCCCGTTACTTTACTGATTACTTATTTTCAAAAGTAATTAATTACTTAGTTACTTTTTAAAACACGATTTACAACCTGAATAGGTGATAAAGCGATAGATCTTTCAGACCAATTCTACTTTTTCTGCATAATCCATCATACAAAATGTAATCAGATGGAAAAGTCTCTTTTTAAAACTTGTTTTATTTGTTTTAATCTTTTAACTTTATGCATCAAGCAAAAATTTAATTATATGCACCATTCTCTGACTGGAAGAAATTTGTTTAATATTTAAACCTATTTTCTGCACATTCCAGCACATAAAATATATATATTTTTTGTGTTTACACTCAGTCTTTCAAATAGATGCAAGTAAAACACAGCAGAAAATAAATAAAGTCAAAGACTAGCGGTCCTTTGGCTCTATTTTCACCTGTAAAGCAGGAGCAGGGTAGGCAGAGGTTTACCCTGGTGCAGGTGTGCTGCAGCGGTCAGTGGAAGAATCCACGAGTTTCTCTGTGAGTTTCCCATTACGTCGTATCGCACTCGGTGTTTGCTTGGAAGTTTAGGGGTTTTTTTCGCTGTAAAAAGAAGTTTTCTTCCCACGCACAACGGACACTAATGTTTTTGTCACTTTTTATGGAATCAAACTCAAAGTAAGGTCAGTACTTCCACGCTTTAAACGCTGCACCTCATACTCTCTCTGCACTCGATATATGATCCATTGTTGATCTGCACACAGCTGTTGTCACGAACGTCGCACTCGCTTACGTCACTGTCATGAGACATTCTCGCAAAATAAATCACGTTTTAGTAACGCAGTAACGCAGCGTTCCTACCGGAAAGTAACGGTAATCTAATTACCGTTTTTGCTATAGTAATCCCTTACTTTACTCGTTACTTGAAAAAAGTAATTGGATAACGCGTTACTGTCCATCTTTGGTGCTGAGTATTTGCATATGTGTGTATGGGGGTGGGAATGGATGTTTGTATCTGTGTGTGCCTGTTTGTCTGTGTCTATATGTCAGGTCGGGTATCAGACGCCACCTCTCCAGGAACATCTCAGGCCCTCCAAGGTATGGAGGCCTATCTCCCTTCACTACTCCCCCTGCTGGTGGCAGACGCCTCAGACATTGGTGTGTTGGTGGTTCTTGGTGTCAGGGGTTGGGCGCTCGGGTATGCATCGGCTCACTCTGGCTGCTTGTCGGGGCCTGTCTCCTGTGGCTCAGGTCAACTCTGGCACGGCTGGCTGCCGGTGGAGCTCACGGCCACATCACTGCAACCCCCCCTGGCTTCTGCTCCATGGCTGCTGGGTGACCCCTCATCTGGGCTCTCCTCAGCTCTTTCCAGGAGAGTGGCATGGTTGCCCCTCCATTGGTCTTCCTTGGACTCTTGCGCTCTGGGGGTCTCTGAATGTCTGGAGCCTGGATCTCCTCCATACCTGCTTCATGCCCTGGAGGACAGGGCTATGGCTCCCCACACCGTCTAGCAGATTGTTACATGAAGGAACCTTTTGAATACAATAGCGCTCATGCTCCCAGGTGTACACACGGGTGCTCACACACACACACTACACCTTTTTTGGCTGCTACCTCAAAGCACACAGTGCGGTGCCAATCTTACGTGCTGCACAATAATATTGTATTTATTGTTATATACACATCGATTATTGTGATGATGTTGTTTATTATTCTTATTATTCTTTTTTGCTTGTTTTCTCTTTTTTTTCTTCTCAACAGGTAATCCAGGTGATTAATTAATGTATTTTTTGCCCCCTCACCTTTTTTCTTTTTTTTTTTGTGCCCTTCATCACCGTTCCTCTTCCCCGCTGTTTTTCTTTCCCTCCCTCTCTTTCTTTCTCCCTTTCCTTTCCCCCACTCATGTCTGTCCCGTATGAAACAACCTAAAATAAAATAAACAATAAAAACAAAGCTCAATCAAAAGGACCAATACAACAAGGGATGGTCCACTTGGTAAAGTAAATCCATTGGGCATCTTTCTTGGCCTTCAGACAATAATTCTGGTGGCAAAAGAACCAAACGGGACAGGCGGCAAAAAAAAAAGATTCTTTGGTATTTAATGAGCTACAGGAAAACACACACACATTTATGGCTTGGTGATTCTTTATTAGATTTTTCAGGTTTGACATTTGGATTAGTATTTAAGTGACTGTTTGTGGAAGGTGAAGAGACGGAGGGGAACAGGCAATCCTACCTGTGTCAGGAAAGCGAAGCTGAGTTAGAGTTGTTCACAATTTATTGTTTGTTTTGTAAACCTAAATTCTTTGTACATGTATTTAAGAGAAGTGTGTTCACAGCACTCATCTTTTCCTGGCCGCTTGCTTCGCAGGATGTGGAGCAAAAAAGTACAAGCAGCACAATCACCTGCTTATGAGCTTATGAGTAAACCAATGTTCCAGGTTAGTGGAGTGTTTCTGTATAGGTGTTTCTAACCTTTATATAAGAGATTGAAGTGTATATGTTATTGAATTATTTATAGGAACTGGTACTGATAAAAATCCATCTTCTGTGTGTAGTATTGTGGTTTGATGTTTGCTTCTGTGGATGTTTATTTTCTCATTTGGTTTGCGAACCCCAGACCCGGGCTATTACCTGCACATCTTAATCAGTAGAGAGTAAAAGGAAGCCAGTTGCATTTTAGAGTGTGTTGGTGCGTAAACACATACTTTCTTTAATAAAGGATATTAAGGACAGTTAATAGATACATTTTATTCCAGCTTCTTACCATTTTCTTTGAACCTACATGTCATTGCCGGTTAAACTGACAGCCAAATTGATTAAAAATAGATTATAATTAATTACAATAATCCTGTTCACTTCTTCTAAATTATCTCTATTTATTGAAATATTTATGTCCATATAAGTAAAGTCTGGCTACTTCACAAGCATTTCAGCAGTAGATTAAGCTGTCTCTCAGTCTGCTGGTTCGGGACCGGATGCTGCAGAACCTCCTTCCTGATGGAAGTAGTCTGACCAGTTTATGGCTGTTATGGCTCGCTTCCTGTAGATGTCCTGGAGGGAGGGAAGCTCACCTCCAATCATCCGTTCAGAGCACCGCACTACTCTCTGGAGAGCTTTGCGGTTGTAAGCGGTGCTGTTGCCATACCAGGTGCTGATGCATCCAGTGAGGATGCTCTCAATGGCACAGCGATAGAAGGTCCTGAGGATGCGGGGGCTCACGCCACATCTTTTCAGTCTCCTGAGAAAGAAGAGGCACTGCTGCGCCTTCTTCACTGTTTTGTTTATGTGTACTGACCACGTAAGATCCTCAGCCAGATGTACACCAAGGAAGCGGAAGCTGCTCACTCTCACCACAGCAGCGCCATTGATGGTGATGGGGGTGTGTACTTCTCTGCACCTCCCCTATCAACTCCTTTGTCTTTGCGACGTTGAGGGTGAGATGGTTGTCTTGACACCAGTGGGTCAGGGCGCTGACCTCCTCCCTGTAAGCCGTCTCATCACCGTTGGTGATAAGACCCACCACTGTAGTGTCGTCCGCAAACTTCACAATGATGTTGGAGTTGTTAGTGGCCGTGCAGTCAAAGGTGTAGAGTGAGTACAGGAGAGGGCTCAGTACACACCCCTGTGGTGCACCAGTGTTCAGTGTGATGGGGGATGTGGTGATGCTGCCCAGTCTGACCACTTGGCGTCTGTTAGACAGAAAGCTAAGGATCCAGCTGCAGAAGGAGCTGCTCGGTCCTAGATCCTGCAGTTTCCTGTCCAGCTTCGAGGGAACGATGGTATTGAATGCTGAGCTGTAATCCACAAACAGCATTCTCACATATGTGTCTCCCTTCTCCAGGTGTGACAGGGCAGTGTGTAGTGTCAGGGCTATGGCATCATCAGTGGACCTGTTGTGGTGGTATGCGAATTGTAGAGGGTCCAGTGAGTCAGGTAGTGCAGAGCAAACAAAGTCCCTGACCAGCTTCTCGAAGCATTTGCTCACAATGGGGGTGAGGGCTACAGGTCGGCAGTCGTTCAATGAGGAGATGGTGGAGGTTTTGGCTACAGGGACGATGGTGGCCATTTTGAAGCAGGCTGGGACTACAGACAGAGAGAGGGAAAGGTTGAAGATGTTTGTAAACACTCCAGCCAGCTGAGCCGCGCATGACTTGAGGATGCGGCCCGGAATCCCGTCCGGACCAGTAGCTTTGCGCGCGTTCACCTTCCTGAAGCACCTCCGCACATCCTCCTCAGACACAGTGTGCGCACTGACGTCATCCGTGGTGCGCAATAGACTCAGAAGTACGGATATAAGTGGGGAGGTTATTCCAGAGTCTAGGTGCTGCAATTCCAAAAGTTCGATCAGCTCTGGACTTCAGCTGGGATCTAGGTTGTTTTAAGAGCATCTGGCAAGATGATCTTAGTGCTCTCCTGGGGTTATACAAGCGGGGGAGTTCAGTCAGACAACTAGGTGCCAAAGTGTTTAAAATTTTAAAAGTAAACAAGAGAATTTCAAAGTCTACACAGTATTTGACAGGGAGCCAGTGTGAATTAGCTAGAACTGTAGAATAGTCTAGCATTTGTCAACTACCCCTTTGCCACTGGGGTAGCTGGAATGAGCCAGAATTTGTGGACTGGCTAAAGTTGATGCAGACTATATATATATATATATATATATATATATATATATATATATATTTTCCATTTGAAGCAGCTTTCATCATGGGATAACTAAAGCTGAGCTGTTTAGGCCAAACCAGCTCTACAGATTAGGGAGTTGGGAATTTCCTCAGATGGTAACATCCACCCAAAATATTAACAACCAAAGGCTATAGAAACTGTCCTAGTTTTGGAGTAGATAATTTATGTGATGATTGCCAAATCAGGAATGCCTGCCTGAAAGTTAAGTGGCCCATTGAAAACGCTCTCAAAGGGCTCTCTCACACTGCCTGCAAATCTTACTTTCTCAATGAAAAACTCACCCTTTTATTTCTTATAAAACACTGTACATCTTCCACCAAGTAAACGAGCACAATAATCTTGACAGAAACGTAAATCTGTATTTTATATTTCACCTTTTCTGTGCTGCTTTAGAATTTACTTAACTATCTATAGCAACATTGTGTATGAGATATAAAAGTCCACATAGAAGAAACTCTTATTTTCCCTTTCATAAAATGGCTTATACACAGCATTAGAATCTTGTGTTTTAATGATTAGTTACAGTTGCAATATAAATATATGTTGTTTCAAAGAAATGTCATCTTTGTATAATGTATTTCCCCCTAAAAACTAAACCTAACAATCTGGTAAAACTGTATAATTTAGTGTAATGATAGTGAGGAAACAGATGAAACAAACGTAGGTTAACCTAGCCACAGTATTTAACATAAAGAAATGAATTTGTTGCTGCCTTACGCAGGTACACACTCCACTGAAAACTTAAAATAAACAAAAAGTCGCTTTCTTTGCTAGTGAATGCAAAAATGCTCATCCAAAAATAGCAGCTCGCTGCATGTGCCGTTGTCTTTCTAATAATTTGTTTGGCAATAACGGTTTTTAAGAAGTCATTTTAATTGCAACATAATCAGATTAACTTGCCTCTGTAATTGGTTTGGTCAGCTTGATGTTCGTGGGTCGAAAATAAATTGTCTTTGTAGAAAAACTCATTTCAAAACTAAGTGAAGAGTTGTGTAAACAAGATTGCGTAAAAGCAATCACATAAAGAGCTTTAACAAACTGTGTTTGGCAGCAGTGGCATTCAACTGCATGTAAACATAACTTAATCATAATCCAATAGAATCATTTGGGATATGAAAATAAAAAGCAATTACAATGATGGCAGTTTCAAGTTTTCCCATACTTTAGATTATCCGATATATCACACATTTGGACTGTATAGTCTCCCATCACTCATTAAATGCATGAAACAAATTTGAGCTACTGCTTCCTTTTATATTAGAAATTTACAGCGAATAATATTTTCAACCCCACAGCGTATACGCTGCTACAAATATAACACTATATGGTCATCTTATTTCCTACTCAGGAACAAAGTCTGGTCATGCTTAGTGATTCTGTCGTCATTATTAGTAACGCAGGGCAGGATTTTATATTTGGGTAAACACAATGGATGCAATAACAGTAAGAAAATCTACAAACAAGCATAAACCATAAAAAAATGCCTTTATGATTAAACAAGTATAATTCTAAACACAGAAAAGTGATACAGACGAGCTTCCCCAAAATAAAACATGGGGACTCCTAAATATTTGATAAACAAGAATATGTGGATATAGTGATGAAGGGAGGAAACAGAGTGATTATTGACAGAGGAAATGAGCTACATAAGGAAATGTTTTGTTGCTTTCCCAGGGGACACATTTCAATATAAAAACATGCCAAGGGCCAGTACAAAATAGATATATAAATTTTCTATTATTTATTTATCACACAGAATGAATAAACTGTACAGTTGTTTGTGATTAAACAGTGTTCAGCTGACAAAAGAGACAGCTTATAAAGAGATTTTTTGGGGGGGAGGGGTTACGGTTGATTTATATTCAGTGTTGGGGAGTAACGGAATACATGTACCGCCGTTACGTATTTAAAATACAAAATATGAGTAACTGTATTCTGTTACAGTTACCGTTTAAAAAGGTGGTATTTAGAATACAGTTACTTTGTTGAAATAAATGGATTACACGGCGGTACTTCCCTGTTTCATATTGTGGCGGGTCAGGACTGTTTGGGTTTTGTTTGACAGCTACGTTCTGTAGTTCCAGGTGGCAGCGTTACGGTTGCCATGGTTACAGGGTGACGCTCTCTCTGCGTGTTTCCTGGGTGAGAGAGGCCTTTTTGTTGTTGTTGTGCTAAGCTAATAGGTAGAATGCTACAGGTATAGCTCTAAAGAATGTAGCATCATAGGCAGTGTAGTCCGTGCTGCAGGGAGAATGGACTGCCATACACGTTATGTGTCTGTGAGCGAGGGAGAGAGAAAAAGGAAAAGTACGAGCTGTCATCGAGCAAAAACGGGAGCTGGAAGCATGTAAATATAATAATAACCACTGCAGCCAAGAAGAGAGCCTGACGAGCCCAGTTGTAAGTAAGCTGTTAAGACTCGACTGTACACCGTGTTCGTGTTTTCCTCCAAAAACAATAAGTTCCGTTGGAGCAGCCTTTCAACGCCTCTCTCTGTCTCTGCTAGCAAAGTTGACCCAGACAACAAAGTAAAGCTAGTTTTCGGCTACGAGCCCAACACAGAACCCACCGTATTAGCCAGAGGTCTCTTTACTACGGTTCGGAGCCGCGGACCTTCAGTAACAGTAATAAATCACAGCAATAGTACATTCATGTAGTTGTAAACAGCATGATAATATATTAAGTAATCCAAAGTATTCAGAATACGTTACTTTCATTGAGTAACGTAACGGAATATGTTACAGAATACATTTTGGGGCATGTATTCTGTAATGGAATACGTTTTAAAAGTAACCTTCCCAACACTGTTTATATTATTAACTTTCAAATGTACTAGTTTAATATTGCTCTCTACCATCGGCAGTTGGGGGTGTTGTGTGCTGTAACAGCCATCATGATATACTTGTCATAAACGAGTCAGGCAACTGCAAAGGACCGTCATGTCAAATTGTCCAAGAATTTCTGATTTATTTACATGTATTCTTTTCTTCCAAGAATTTGTTTTATTAACTCCTTGATACGTTTTTGCAGAATTTAGTCGTAATGTAAAAAAATAAACTAATACAAGCTGATTATTTCTGAAGATGGGGAAACTTTGACACCAAAGGTGTACATAAAGAGGAAGCAAGTATTTATTTCTTTTTAGTTATTTACCCATTCAAAATGTAATTTATAGCAAAACACTCCCATCCCCCAAACGTGACAGGCTGGTCCTGACTAGGAAAAAAATAAAGTAGTGTAGCTGCTGCAGACAAAAGACAGAGAGTGTGTGTGTGCGAGAGAGAGAGAGGGAGAGAGGGAGAGATGTGGCAAGCAACTTGAGCCAGCTGTAATGGGACTCAATTCACCAGCCTAACTATGCCTCTTCTTAATACCACTGCCGGCTGATCCTCAATAGCGCAGCTTGAGGAAATTATCCACTGACCCAGTACCCTTGATATATCGTTTCCTTTTACTCGAGAATCCATACACTATTACTCGTCTGCCTCAGTGTCAGAGGAGCAGTAGTGGGATATAGGGACACTTACTAAGGGGGTTCTCAGTGCGGCATAAGCAGCGTAAATAGCAACAGTGATTCAGTAAGGATCAGTGGTAGCCTTGTGCACTTAAATATTGAACAGAGGGGGGAAATTAATCTATTCACTTTCATGCATTATTTAAAGGAAGAAAAAAGGGAATTGTATCCACAGAGTTTCTGTTCTGTTCTGCAAAGTGAGAGGACAGCTTTGGAATTATGAGGTTCCATTAGTAGCGCGAGTCGTTCGGAGAGCTCTGCATTTCCACTTCCTGCCCAGTGTTATTGACGAGCAGTACAGTTCATTTTTATAGCTTGTCCAGGCTGATGCTCTAAAGGTCCATTAGATTCTAGATTACGATGCTTTCTTTTGATTTCATTCTTTACTCGTTTTAGCAATGATGTCTTTTGAAACTGTGACTGACTTATGAAGGCTACATGCACATACTCAAATATTAATATTAAAAGGTTTATTAATGGTGAAAACATGGGGATGGCTAAATCTGCTTTTATGGCTAACTGCTGCACTTGCATTAGACTTTGGTCAGTACATAATCCCCCTGTGGTATATAAAAACAGAACTTAGCAGGTGGTGCAAGGAAGAAAGCAGCTGAATAAAGCATTAAGACTTCCATGACAACACAGAGCGCAATGCTAATGGAGAACTAAGCGCAGATATGTCTGTGTCATGACGATTATTAGTTTGCTTGCAAATGCCCACTCTTAAGGGACCATTCAGTATACAAGGGTTATACTTGTTTGCTCTAAATGCTCTTAATTTCTCAGCCTTTCTATTGCATAATCACAATAAACATAAATATACTTCAATTAATATCCATAGCCTTATACAAAGTTACATGAGGTCAGTGCTGAGCACACATATCTTTCTTCTGGTAGCTTTAGCGCACTGCCAGGGGTCAGAATAAGTGGAATAGATGTTTTTACCTTCATGTTCATTCTGATCTCAATGCATCACATACTTGGTTAACCTTAGAAATGACTGCTTCTTAAAATACACCCATTCATAATCTTAAACCTGCAGTTTTAAAAAGCTACAACTTAGCCAGTTTGGTCAATCATGATGAAAATCAGGGTCCCTACATATATGTATCATATGTGACTAAATGGGAATGAGAGACACATCACCTAAATCAGGGGTGGGCAATCTCAGTCCACGAGGGTCGGTGTCCCTGCAGGTTTTAGATCTCACCTTGGGTCAACACACCTGAATCACATGATTAGTTCGTTACCAGGCCTCTGGAGAACTTCAGGACATGTTGAGGAGCTAATTTAGCCATTTAAATCAGCTGTGTTGGTTCGAGGACATATAAAACCTGCAGGGACACCGGCCCTCGTGGACTGAGATTGCCCACCCCTGACCTAAATGCATTCATAGGCCAGCACTCAGCTGCAAAAGTAATAGTGGAAGAAACTCTGCAGGAATTGGCCATGATTGTTTGGTTGACATAGTTAAAAAAAAACTGTCCTGACAGCTATAGCTCTCAAGGTTTTATGTGCTGTCTGACCACAATCTGCTGGAATACTGAATACCCATTATCTGGGCCAATTTGAGCAAATAACCAGTCTTAACCGTTGGCACATATTGAAGACCCGTGGTTTAGGTATACCAGCTGACTGATGACAAGAATGATTATAGCCTGGATGTCTCTATGATACTCTGTCCTGTGTCTTGCACTTCAAAGGAACTCTAATTTATTTATTTTGGAGTGTCCAAGGATCTCACCTGTTTTCACTTGTTTTACCACGTTTCCCAACCAGGATTTCTACTTTAATCTTAAAGTCTCCTTATAGTAGCAGTTTGGAGATGCTGTCTAATCAATCTTATCACTAATGAGGCTGACTTGACCATCTGCAGGAATCCGCTGAAACAGTCGCTCTGCTCAGTTCATGCTTGGCTCCACTATAGTTATCAGTGTGTTTGTAATTGCAAAGCCGACACCTTGAAGTCTGTCATCCTCTGAACTCTTTCCACAGGAAGTCTTAAATGCTGTCACATTGTTGTCAGGGCATGCTTCTTGTTTGGCAACATCTTATAAAGATGTGAAAATAATTACATTTTCAACTGGCATTTCAATAAATCTAATTAATTTTTGTGAAGCAAGAAATGCTTTAATTGGCCATACATTAAACTAGCGCAGCTGGCTGGGTTGTTTAAAATATTAACTTATACATCGCTGGACTGTCTGTTTGCTGCATGAAATTATTTTCCATCTTTTCTCGAAGAAAAACTTTGAATTGTTTGGGACAATGTCTAGAATTAGTGTTGCCCCTTGTTACCTTTGAATCTTGCTGTAAAGACACACAACTGTACTTTTGTTAGTTCGCCCTGCAACCAGTAAGGCAGGTGAGCATATTAAGCAAGTCCCTTTAGACCAGCGGTCCCCAACCCCCGGGCCTCGGACCGGTACCGGTCCGTGAGTCGTTTGGTACCGGGCCACAAGAGTTGAGGCTCAGGTGTGAAAGTTTTCAGGGTTTTTATCGGTTTTCAGCGTTATTTTTTTTATCGTTTTTATCGTTTACTCGGTTTTCCTGGGTCTTTTCACGTGTGTTATGAATAAATTTTCTTTTTTTCGTACCGGTACTAGTTTTATTTTGTTGTATTTATCCGCGACACCTTAAAGGCCGGTCCATGAAAATACTGTCGGGCATAAACCGGTCCGTGGCGCAAAAAAGGTTGGGGACCGCTGCTTTAGACTACCCAAGCAAAGTACAATGAGATTCACAGGTTTTCTTTACAGTTACTTTATGTGATGTGTTGATGTTGTGAAATAAGGTTGGACTGTCCACCAAAAACTACCAGGGCAGAACGGTTCTGAAAACATTATTAGAAACTGGATTTAATGAACTCTGTCTGATCAAAAAATGGCCACAAAAAAGGTCATTTATAACTTACTATCATGCATTTATCCTCACAAATGAATTTCTGAGCTGACCATGTCAGTCATGTGCATATCTGTCAAAAAACCTGAAGTTTGAAATTTAGAAAAAAAAGTAGTGCTCGCCCTTTTTTTCTTTAAAAAGCTTCCCGTTTGCTGCAAACACTAAATCTAGTGCATCTGTAGCTTATCTTAGCTTGCATAATTGTATGGTAAATGGTAAATGGCCTGTATTTGTATAGCGCTTTTACTAGTCCCCCCAAGCGCTTTACACACCCAGTCATCCACCCATTCACACACACATTCACACACTGGTGGAGGCAGCTACAGTTGTAGAAGCAGCCCCGTATGCTGCAGTTTAATGTGATATGTCTGTGCCCCTTGTCACACGTGGTCATGGTATGTATGCAATACACAAAGATCAACTTGTGGAGTATTACATTAAAAAATATAACTTGTTGATAATTGTTGTTTCTCTTGGGACTAATAAGGAGGGCTTTGTTCCCAGATTAAATGGTGCGTGCCTAAATAATCCATCTTAATTATAGCTAGCTTTTTGGAGCTCTTTGCAATGCCCTACTCAGTAACCTAATCACGCACACTAATTTCATGCAAAGTAGACCTCTGTTATCAGGACTCGGGGTTCAGTGTCCTTTCCAAGGCCAGAAATCAACCAGGCAACCTTGCATGGTATGGTGGAGACCCGCCCTCTACCACCTTTACTTACTCCAGGCTAGCATTTTCAAATGTCCCTCTCCACTATCCGACACACCCACAAGATAGTTTACAAAAGCACACACACCTGCATTATACTCAGCCAATTTGCAGCCCAGTAGTTCTCCAGATTGTGTTTTCAGCAAAGTCCAATTGGCGCCTTTCCAAAGCACTATTGAGCATATTCCCTGTCTTTCTTTTTTTTTTGCTTTATCGTCCTATCAAGATATTTCCCCTGATGGCTAGCCTGTTGCAGGTGGAAGAGGGAGAATTGTGTCTGGATAATGAACTCACATCTTCCTCCTTTTTTTCTCTCCCAAACACCCTAGAAGCTCCAGCAGTGCTTTATCCATGGTCCCTTACCTATATGATCATCAACAGGCTTAAAGATGATGTTTAAGTCCAATATTTCTTTTTGGGGGGAGGGGGGGATCAGCAATGTTCTACAGATGATAATTAATTTATTGAAATTTAGCTGCACAATGAGTCAGACGGTCCAAGAGGAGGACAAAGATAGATAGAAAGGGAATTAAGGCTGGGTAGGTTGTTAAAATGGATGAGCAGAATAATCAATAACAGTTAGGGGAGTGTGTGTTGTGTCAATCTAACAGCTTGTTCTTGTTCTACGGGGACAAACCCCAGACGTGAAAACTGCTCGGTAGAGCCAGAGCCAGATTGACGTTCCACTTTATTGAGATTTAGTGGGTCTGCATGGATTTGAATGATCCTCAGCATAGTCTGTCAGTTGTCATGATAATGAATGGAAGATGACAGGTTCAGTGCCAACCATTCTCACTTTGCTGCTCACTGTTGGAGGCGGCCAAACGTTATGACAAGGGCAGCCAAGGGATCTAAATATGACAATATCGGTGGGCCACAACCATGGTTAGAAAAGAGAGAATGATCGCTCCTTAGCACATGTGATGTCACACTGTATCTGGACGGACTCTTGACATTTTTAAATGGTATCTCAAAGTTATTCGTCAGACACAAAAAATAAATAAATAAAGCCAAAAACATAACAGATTAATTACTAATTACTTTGTTTGCTGAATACATTAATTCACTTTGAATTCACTGGCAAAAGCAGCAAGTTGCTTAGTTATAGTCATTTAACACCAGAAGGAATAATGACAGTCAATTATTTTACTCAGATGAGTTTGCATCTATGATTACAACTACCTGCCAATATCCAGTGTTGAATGCTGTGATCCACAAGTTTAACAAGAGCTGGATTAGAGTGTAAATGTTCTTAATTTAATTCATCCACAGTTTGTGTGAAATGACCTGGAAAACGTGCTTTTATGATCTGAAAACATAAATAAGACTATAAAAATATAAATTGCTGCCATCCTCTGAACTGACTTTGTGACTTTGTGGCTCTCAATCGTATGGTGGTTCATTGCATTCCCAGAAGTCACAGAAATGTTGACACTCCCTGGTCTAATGTGCGGCAGTCAAATATGCTGTAGTGCTCTTACCATCTCATAGCATGTTGGCTAAGAGGCAATTGTTTATTCAACATATATCTCCACTATTTTAAATAATTTTCAACTTTTCTTGATTTGTTTTATTCATTTTTTTTTAAATTCTGGTTGAGGCAAGAAGGTAGCCTTGAAACTCAGAGAGGTAATCTCAAAAACTTTGGCTATCATCCGACAATAAATGAGCTTTTTCGAAATGTCTCTGCATTTATAAAAGAGGACAGGAAGTCTTGGGCTGGATATCTGCTGCAGCAGTGATCCCTGGAGTAGAGGATAACTCAGTAGATGGTGTCTACACCCTACATGCAAAATTTCTCTTTACTTAATCAAAATGCATGTTTTTAACTTAACTTATTAAAGGTTTTAAGTTTTCTTCACTTTACTTATCTGTACTCTTTACCCACATAGACATTCAATCTAATAATTTATTCTTGTTTTTCTCACAAAAAAATAATTTTTAAGTTCAAACCCTTAATTTGATCATCTTGTGATAATTCTTTCAGTTAAATGTCGTGTTTAGAACTGGATTTTTGTAGCTGTGTGAAGTAGTCTTAATGCTTCTGAAGTATTAGTTAAACGAAGGTCACCATGAATGAAACTCTTGAAATGTATAACTCGCAATTAGTGTCCGTGTTGATGTTTGTTTAACTATCAATAAAAATCAGTCTTAGTCTAACAGCCTGGTGAGATATTGTTAATTTCCCAACTCTGGGAGTAATAAATGCTCTCCTATCTTGTCTTTGTCTCACAAAATGTAAACACCATATACAAATACTCCCTTCTTAAACAACAAATTTATAATGAAAATTAATAATAAATGTGTTTAAATTAGAATGTAGTACAGCTTATTGTAACGGCAACCTTCGGTCCTTCTTTGCCGTTTCTGCAGGACGTAAAGTTTCTGACTCGTGATCTTGTTAAGTAGCTTGGATGCCTTCCGGTAGCAAAAACGAGGCGAAGGAAAAAAGGGGCAAAACATTTATTTTCTATACAAATCGAAAGGTACAAAACAAATGCCTCTGGTGGGAGCTCCGTTTACATTCCCTTTATGCTATAACAAAAAAAACATTAAAACGGCGACGGTCAGAAAACTGTTGCTCCACGTCCTGCTTGCTTACCTAACCTTTTTTAGCCACACCCCTCCGCATGCGGGCCAAATACACACCCCCTTTACGACATCTATCAACACTTTACAACAACAACAGACTAACAAAGCAGGATTAATTCATGGAGCACAGCCTATTACATTATAACATAAAATGATCGAGATTATAATAGAAACTTAAAGATCATGACAAATACTTAAATATGGCATGATGTAACTGAGTAAAATATTGGCCTGAACTTGGCTCCAACACTTATATTTTGGTATACTACATTCCGTCATTGTGACCTATCCTCTTTAAATACTGGAAATTCACAATGAACATGTTAAATCCTTTACTTAGGTTCTGAGATAGCGACAAAATCAAAAGTGTGTATTGTGTTTTGTGTAATTGTATTACCACAATTAATTCACTAACACCTAATGAATATACCTGGATCTGTGAGTTAAAATAGGGAAAAAACACAGGAATGAAATCTGGATTTGTTCAAATAAATGCTGACTCTTACATCTACTCTTACTTTACTGTTACCTCTTCTACAGTCAGTGACTTTCATGACAAGCTTCAAGTTTTCTGTCTGATTACAAAAATATGACTTGTGAATCTATGGTGAGTGTTTTCTAATCTGATACCACACAAATACAAACAGATCTCATGATCCTGGTTGTCGTGAGAGCTTTACCTACATTTTGTAGATACCATAACAAAAACTATATTTGTTCTAGCAGTTACTTCCAGTTAAAGGAATCATTGTAGCAATCAACATGTTCCATCATTAGCATGAAAACAAGCATGGTAACAATAAGGTGTTTGTATTATTTCACTTTTGAAAATGATCATTAATTTTTGACTGCTTAAAAAATAATAAAGCTTTGTATGTATTTGAACTGTTTTAAACATTTATGTTGTTGGTAGGAAAGAATCAACTTGAAACTGTGTGTTTTTATAAAGTGTCAGGGCGACGTAACATGTGCACTAACATTGTTTTAGTTTGTGCTTTTTTACAGATTTGTTAACATGTGAGAAACTGATAAATAAGAACTGTTTAAAACATTAACAAATATGATCAAATTTCTTTTAAATCGAAATCTTGTATGAAGCATTTCAAGTAAGACATTTTTAAGGTCTCAAGATCGGTCGGTTGTTGTCACCGTGATAACACTGAAGACAATTAACTGAGGATGACATGATATCCTTTGTTGAAAATTATTTCTAAAGGGTGCTGTGAATCTTTTTTTGAAATGTTATGACTAGTCTGAGTATTGCTCTGCCTGGCAAACCTTCTTCTTAACTGTCCTGAAGTAAAGCGCTTCCACAATCACAGCATTTCAAGTGCAGCGAATGCTTCAAAAATCCCAGTTTAATAACAAGTTTGTAAACGTGTTGTTTGTCAGATAATTTCAGTGCTCGTCTCTTCAAATGCCCATTGGCTTCCTCACTGGAATATGTGACTTTTCCAGAGACATCATCTGCTGAAAAGCTGTCTGTAATACTGACAGGCTCAGTATTGCAATATGAATAAGCAAACAGTTACACTGGATGCTTTATACATACTGAGTTTTATTTCAAATCCAATTGATGCACATAGACACAAAGAGATGAGAGGAAGAGATGATTCAGTCTGGTGCTCACTGGGCCATTGTCACTGCCACAGTGGGGAATATTACTCCATAGTCAGGCTTAACATCTGACCAAATCTATCTCTGTCTGCAGCTCTTCTCTCTCTGTCTCTCTCTCTCTGTGTTTGTTTCTGAGAAAACGCCTCATGTTACAATCGTATTATTGCATGAGTATATAAGCCCTTATTTTGTGTATTAATATATGTTAAATTGTCAATATGACAAAGGAGGAATCCATCTTAAACAACCTAATACAGAGCAAATATAATTCAATATGGGCTAAAGCTCTTGCACATTATTAAAATAACATACAGGATTTAACCAGGCCAGAATAATACATAAAAAAAAACATAATGAAACTGCTTTATCAATGAACTGTGGTTAAGTAATGGCCCAATAAGCAATCTGAATTCAACAAGTCTACCTGAGTAATATAATGGTTACTCAGAAAGAAGCTAATACTGGCAGCGTGTTTACTGTGCCTCTCAGGTAATGGTACCTGGGGTAGGCTCCAGCCTCCACTGGATATGCAGTTAAAGGAATGAATTGGTGGAGATGGAAAATCAGAATGTCGAGGTCAAAATGACCTCTCTGCAACGAAAAACAAGTCTGTTTGTTTTTTGTTTTTTTTATTCCAGCATTTCTGTATGCGGTTATATATGTTCTTGAAAACATCCATCCATACCCCGACCACATTTCAGACACACTGCCTTACACTCTCGTTTATTAGCATGGTTAAAACTGATTCGCAAACTGACAAGCTGTAATGAAACAGAACAATACAGAAATAAAAGCAACATAGTGTAAAACACAAACTATAAAGTAAAATAGAATAAAATATGACTACCCTAACACAATTCAAGATTCAGGGTTCATTTCATAACATAAGAGCAATGACTAAAATTAATAAAATACAGAAATGCTTTAATGTTTAAATGTGATCTGTGCACTGTGAGTTCAGCTCAGTGTGGAAGTCTCTACTGGGGGCTGTTTCACCATTTGTGTGCACCTCCTCTGCTCCCCACGGAGATAAAGTGAAGAAGAGACAGGTGATGATGATGCTTGAACCGATTACAACTCATTACATTACTTTAAGTGCAATAAAATTTTATTTTAGTTTTCACAAAGGAGCTGTCCAATGTGTCCAGGCACTGTAGGATTTAGTTTTATTTTGTTTTTCCACGACTTTTTCCCTGCTCTGACCCACACAGACAACAACTTCTATTTTTGTACTCTGGCGTTTCCTCTCCCGCTTTAATGAAATTCAGCATGTCTCACTTCATTCACCAGGAAAACTTGGTGGATGAGCGAGTGTGGCTGGAGCTGATTGGTGAAGGAGGGACCATATTGCATACTTATGTATAATAATCTGTAAATGAAAATATGATTATTATTTTTTTTAATTTATGTATTTTTTGCATCAACATAGATTCATTTGAGGGGCTTGAGTTGTTTGTAGTTGTGTGTTTCATTAGGAGAAAACAATTAATGCAGACAAGGATACAAGCGGTACATTTTTTTTACACTCATCACAGTTATTTGCTAATTCCTGGGTGTTATTTAGACTCGACGTGATGATTACATTTAGGTTAAAGTCCTCATTGTTGTCTGTGGTCAGTTATGAATAGATTGGGTGTATATCCTTTAACATTAACAAGGGTTTTATTTAATTCTAGTTATACTGGAAAGTGAATTCACCTTCACGTTAATGTTAGATTTTATGCTAAACACCAGCCTGATTGAATTTATGAACACAGTTTTTTTTGTGTAAAGCCTTAAACTTGTGTTATCCAAGGACTGCTGATGTGAAACTTTTAAAACTGCACAGGTTGCAGTGTTTTAGTGAGTGGGAGTTCAAACAGCACAAAAGCACACAGAAGACAGGCACTCTGGATGAGATAATGACCGTGCCCTGGATCCATAAACAGCTCAAATTTATTATCAGGAATCTACATGAGTGCTGTCAGTATAGTAGTGAATGATATGTGACCAAGAGACAATATCAGTGAAACCTGGTAAATATAAAGTGAATCTAATATTTTGTCGATGTTATATTAAAGTGAACTGTTCTCATTTCGCTGGAAACTTGCCCACAACATTCACAGACCCCTAGGGACTAAACAAAAACACAGTGTGAGATTAACACGCTCAAACGGGCCACTTTACTGTGACACAAAGACAGCTCTTGAGTCTTTCTGAGTCCTTTCCAGAAGCTGTAAGCTTTTCTTTTCTGTTTGCCCCTCTGGAGACGTTTTAAAATGATCGATTTTTACATTATTTTAATCCAGTGGACTGACGTGTTATTGGAAAGAGGAGTGATGGATATGGATGTGCAAGACTGGGCATTGATCACTGGGAGAAGGGAGGTCGGGTCGTTTCCCCGAGGATCCCCCTGACACGCACATATTTGCTGGCTGGTGGAGAGTGTTTATGCGCGTGAGCGCGAGCACGCATTAATTCGATGCGGTGCAGCTTTACCGAGAAGTTCATTTCCTATAAGAAATCTGTTGCCGCCGCATATCATTGTAACAAATGAATTTACCTGGTAGCTTTGGCACTGCATGCGTAAAACAGCCGGTTCTGTGTTATATCCTCCTGGTGACCAAACTCTCATCTGCAGATCTGATGCAAAGGAAATTGATTTTCCTCCCTCTAATAAGTGAGCTCCACTTGGAAAGCAGGTCTCTGTGCGGCTGTGTGCAGTTTGCAGCAAGTGGAGGATTAGGTGTGATGCTCATACGAGATCGCTGAGGATCAGCGCACGCAAGACGAAGTGAGAAAGCGTGCAGAGGTAAGCGCGTACTCGAGCTGTAAGCGTTTTTTTCCCTGGAACGCGCACAGACAGACAGCGCTGCTGGTGAGACGGCAGACCGAGGAGGGCAGGAGAGAAGAAGGACGCACAGCGCAGACGCGTAGAGACAAAGTTCTCCCACATCGAGTTCAAATATGGTGCCAACAAATATGTGCGCTACAATTTCATGAAAGTTGAAGAGACGCACACATGGATTTATGTGAGGCGCGTTAGTGTCGTGGAGCCAAAGAGATATCCAGTCATGATTTGGGTCGTGGTTTTACCATTTTTTATTTCGTGCGCATTCGGGAACAGGACCGTGGAGCAGGTGCCGTTTTTTCACGGCCATGTATTTGAGAACTCGTCCCCGGGCTGCCGGGTCAACGGACTGAGCGTCCCGTTAAAGCGACTCAACTCGCAAAGGCTGTGCGGTGCCGGGGAACCCAGCTTGGCGGCAGCGCATCTCAAACTCCTGGGAGAGGGCAGCGAGAATTTCCGTGTCTTTGCGCACCACAAACGGGGACATATTCTACTGAAGACTTCCAGGGTTCTGGACAGAGAGGAGCGTGCCGAATATGCGCTAGGTCTCGGTTTGTGTTGTGGTCAATGCGCGGGACTCTCCCGGGAAGAGGAAGACATGTCTCCACTAGTGGCTGAGGTGGCGTCCATCAAGGTGGACGTTTTGGACACTAACGACCACCAGCCCACTTTCCCCGGAGACGATGTGAAACTGAGCCTCGATGATGCCACTGCGCTCCGCATGGCGATCTACACGGTCACCGCGCGGGACGATGACAGCGGCAAGAACGCCGAGCTCATCTACTTTGCTCTGCCCAGAAACGGGAGTTTCTACGTGGTGCCCAAAACTGGCGACATCCTCCTTGTCGACTCCATCCTCGGCCTGGATGAACCTATTAAATTTGAAGTGTTTGCCCGGGACCGGGGGTGGCCACCTCGCACAAGCCAGGGCATAACAGTGGAAATAAATCCACGGCAGTGGCCCGTGGCGCCCTCACTAAATCCCCAACCGGGAAAAGGGAAACCGAAATCGCAAGAGAAAGTACCAGCGAGAAAGTCCAGGTCAGTACTGGAATCAGATAGCCCAGTTTTAATCAACGTGTCCGAGGATGCAGGGATCGGTTCAGTGGTGATGAACCTGAACCCGGTGAGGTTTCAATCGGCCACGTTTGAGCTGGTTGAGCCCGACGTGGAGAGCTCAC
This sequence comes from Neolamprologus brichardi, assembly GCF_056152115.1. Classification (NCBI taxonomy): domain Eukaryota; kingdom Metazoa; phylum Chordata; class Actinopteri; order Cichliformes; family Cichlidae; genus Neolamprologus; species Neolamprologus brichardi. The sequence continues at coordinate 4,230,385 of NC_142104.1, read as the reverse complement.
CGGTCAGCGTAAGTCGGGACACCGGGGACATAATCATAACCCGGAAACTGGACCGAGAGACTGAGCCTCTAGTGGAGATCACCGTCAGAGTGCAGGATAAAAGAGGTGAGCAAAAGGCGATGTGCACGTGTGTGAGTGAGCAGCCCGGTCTGTGGATGTGTGGCAGCGAGAGGAGGAGAGAGAGAGAGTGAGGCTGCAATTGGACAGGACGGTTTGTGTGCGTTCCTTTTGCTACAAGCAGTGCCAAAATCCTAATTTGGACTGACTCTTACTCTTCTATCTTGTGTTTCTTTTCACAATGTAACTTAGTGTGATTTGTCACTTCGTATTGCATGCGTAAATACGCACGAAGATAGTGTGCATTTGCCCAGAGCTTGCATTCAAGGAAGGAAAAGTAAACTGCGATGGAAACTGCTCGATTTAAGATGATTTTCGTTATTTGATTTTAGATATTTGGAAAATTACTCTACTGTAGAGTAGTCTATCCGCTCGGACAGATTTTTTGTTCCTTTGTTGTAGCAAATACTTAACCTTGCAACCTCAGTGTTCAGAAACAGTGAAAGGATGTGAGGCCACCTGGAAATGCTAAGGTCGAATGGTGAAATGAGAAAAGTTCTAGCTTGCTCTGGGGAGTCTGGCTGTAAGCAATGTCAAAGTGTCATGTGTTTACAATCGAGGTTAAAGTGGGTGACATTCATCAGTGCTGATGATGATTCACGTGCTAAGATAAATCAAGGGCTCCATGAATGTGTCGCGTGCCAGCAGCGACATATGCTGGGATGTCAGGGGAGAAGCAAGTCGCGTAACGGCCATCGTACCAACAGGTTAATTATCACCTGCGGCCAGAAAAGAGCAGATAGACTGAAAGTTAACAAGCAGCCAGATTCACATTAATAAATTCATATGCAAAAGGATGAAACACAGAACTGAATATTACGCTCAGTGCTGTGGACCAGACTTCAGAGTGGAAAATATTATCATATATTATATTAAAAAGTCTGATATTGAGTTTGCACATCTATCTGTGTGTATTTATCTTTCTGTCTGCCTTCATACATTTACTGGACACACATTTGTTCCATTAAGACCAGTTAACAGCATTTGACTGGAGAAGAGACCCAATCAATGTGACCTGTTGGTGTTGGTAATGTGAGCTATCCCGATGCAGAAAATAAGCTGAGCCTGCTCCTAGCACACAGCGCTAATTTACGCTGCCAGTAACGATCCACAATGCTGGCATATGCTATCAGTACAATTTCCTTTTGAAAACATCAAAACACAAACTCTGGTATCTGTCAATCTAGTATTTTAGTGCTAATTTACAGCTATATATGTATATATGTGCGTGTGTGTGTGTGTGTGTGTGTGTATCACGCATGCATAATGCTGTCATGTGTGCATTACAAACAATCATCTTCATGTTTTAATTGCATTGTCTAATGAATGCATATCCATACACATGAGTTGTGTGTATACCTCAGCCTTTCTCTGCAGGCATGAAGCGCAGCTGCTACTTGGAAAAATAGTCACAAATTCATTGTTAAAACACAGAACAAGCTTCTTTTCATCCAGATTAAGTCAACCAAATGTTGATTAAAAACAAAAGATTAAAATAACAAGCAGGATTTAATCCAACACTCCACAATATTGACAATACTTACCTAATACTAATACTACAGGTCTTCTTCATGCTGCCAAACCACCTCTGAGCCTGTGACAGTAACATGGGTTTGCTGGAGGTGTCCTGTGGTGTCTGGCACTGGAAATTTGGCATCTGATCCTTTGGGTTCCATCAGTTGAAGGGTGAGGTACTGATTGAGTTAGTTCCAGTGAATCTCACCCTTCCTCGATCTGACTGAGGAAACACTTTGAGATATTGTTGGCTTCCTTTAGCTGGTCTTGAGCAGTTTTTTTTAGTTACATGGGCCAAGTTCTCCTGTGGGGGAGGCTTTTGCTGTTGGTCAGTGCCACTGGTGAGGCATGAGGAGAGGGTTTGGGCAAGAGGTAGCAATATTTATGTCCATGGAACCAAAACCTTCACTGTACAATATTTTATCAGTGCTAGTCCCTCCAGCTGGTGTATGTTCATGCATACACAGGGAGCATTTAGAAATTGCAGAAGCAATACACTACAAACTTCACAGAGTTGTGTTATCAAATGTCTTCATGCAACAATAGCTACACCTCAATAACTAATAATTAAAGAGTTTAACAGTACAGTGGCAGGAAATTTAGCTTAACCACCAGGGGTCTCCACTGGTCCTTGACATGAATTAAATCCCAAGACTTTACAAAAACAAAACTATTTAAGGCATTTAAAAATGATTTCACCAATAAATTTCCCCTCAAATAAAGCAAAAAACTATTTTCCCAAAAAAGTGATAAATGCTAATCAGCATGAGACAACTGATATGGGAAAATATGACAAGTGAGTCTTTAAGAGTAAAAGTTCAAGTTGAATATTTTCGGAGCATCTCTAACATTTTGAGCAATCCTCGCACATTTGGTATTCAGTTCAACAAAAAAGTAAATGTAATGCCATGTAGTAAAACTTAGGTTTCAGATAGATAGATAGGAGTCTTGACATTAAGCTTTAGTGCATTGTATACAACTTTTTAAATTAAAGAAATAATCCCTTTAACTGTCTGATGAAATTAGTCAGTAGCTGATGTTTCCTCCCCTACAAGCTGTCAAAAGTTAAACTAGTTCCATCTTTCCTGATAGGCAAGTAGAAGACGTTATTATTATTATTTTCACAAATTAGCAGGCATCAAACAGACACATATAGGACACGCTTTGCAAAAAACCCCTCAAACAACTCTTGTCAAGAATGAATTGGTGGAGGGAGAATGTTTTATTTTTCATTTTTATTTAAAAGATGTAAAACTATGTATGAGAGGTGGAGACAGAAGCGTCCCCTGTATTTTTATGAAATCAAAAGTTTATTGCATGGAAACACTTGTGTTGAGATGAAGTCGTCTTCTGTGAAGCAGTCAGAAAAAGTGCAAAATGGCTTAGTGTATTTGAAAGCTAAAGGACGTCTAATGTTGATTTTATGTGACCAGATCCTCTGTTCGTTTGGGTAATTGATTCCTGGACGTCCGTTGGGTGCAACTATATTTGAATTTGATTTTGTCTAACAGATTGTAAGTTAACGCAATTTTTAGTGAGAGGATAAGCACAGATGTTGCCTAAATGGATGGGGCTTAAAAAAGGCTAAAAGCTTTTATAAGTTTGACTGAAGAGGAAGAATGGAGGGGCCTTGAAATACATAACCATGTTTACTGCTACGCGCTACACGGCAAGTTATCATCTCTGGGTTTAGCAGTTGGGGACGAGGCTGGATCACCTCAGAGTCTCAAGCGTGAGGAACGCATCATCAGTTCGGTTGTTGGTGGCTCGGCTGAAGTCTTTTAATCCGTTTGGAGTGGAGAGTCCTGCTGGAGCCACGACCTCCCTCCATCTGCTCGCATTATCCCTGTAATCCCATCTCATTCTCTCTGTCTGTCTCTCTGTCGCGCACTTCTCTCTCCTCTCTGTGTCTCTTTGCTCTCTTACTTTCTCGTTCTTATTTTCACTCTCACTCCAGGGATTTAGGTTTGAGTGGAGGCTCCGTTTAAGACTGCGAGGGAGAAAGCTTCTAACATGATTCTTCGAGGGACAGACGTGTTTTTTGGGGGGAGGGGGAAACCGAAAGCCTCGTGTCAGGATCTGAGATAGCGTTTGAGGTCCGCTTCACAAGTGCTGCTGAGCTTCCACGGTGTTAAGTGTGTGTCTGCTTGTGTTACTCGTGTTGTGTGTGTGTAAGCAAACAAATCAGTCCACACAATCACATTGTGAGATTTGTTTTTCTTTTGTGGTGGATGATCATGGAGCTGGCATGCTTAAGATTAGCGTAAATCTCCATGGAATGAATAAAAATCAGTGGCACGTCCTCCTATGTGTCAAAAGCTGTACAAAGGTTTTTTCCTTCAATTGTTTTTACTGGTTTCCTTTCCATGCACAGCTGCTCTTCATTTCAAACAAGATAATACCACTCCCCGCTTTTATTTTCCCAACATAAACCGCGTGTGGGCTCGAGTTTGATATCCCTAGCCCCTCATTTTCACAAGTCGTTTAATACTGTGCCAACCCCTATAAGAGCACCAAGTGAGTAGCCCATTAATTTTCCCCAAAGGTTCTTTCTTCGTCTCTAAAACAGCCAGTATGAGACTGTTCTTTGACTGCAGTGACTCCTGTTGGCACAATGATTAATGAAATGATTAATTTGATTAATTAGTCAAATGATTAATTTGGTTAGTCATGCAGAAGTTCTTTTTCTGTCTTTATAGTGTCTCCTTCCACCACATTTTTCGTCTGATTCTCTTCTCCTGCCTGAACTAAACGCCAACATCCTTCATAATTTACTTAACTAATGCATCATCAGATTTACATTTATTCGTTTTTGTTCAATGTATTTATTTTTGACTTTTTAGTTTTTAGTGTATTCAGATCTGAAAAAATATTCAGATCTGAAAACTGCTGTCCATCTAATCTGACTGAGCTGGAGCTGTTTTGCAAAGAAGAATGGGCAAAGATTTCAGTCTGTAGATGTGCAAAGCTGGTAGAGACATGCCCTAAAAGACTGGCAGCTGGAATTGCAGCAAAAGGTGGTTCTACAAAGTATCGACTCAGGGGGCTGAATAATTACGCACACCCCACTTTGCAGTTATTTATTTGTAAAAAATGTTTGAAATCATGAATGATTTTCGTTCCACTTCTCACGTGTACACCACTTTGTGTTGGTCTTTCATGTGGAATTCCAATAAAATTGATTCATGTTTGTGGCTGTAATGTAACAAAATGTAGAAAAGTTCAAGGGGGCCGAATACTTTTGCAAGCCACTGTACATCCACCTAAATAAGCAAAAAGGAAAAATGATCATAAGTCCACATATTTCTTTGTTTTTTTTAATAAGGTATCAAAAATGTATGTTTCAGGCCTGATTTTAAAACTAATATTTAACAACACTATGGTAAATGGTAAATGGCCTGTATTTGTATAGCGCTTTTACTAGTCCTACCTAGGGACCCCAAAGCACTTTACACACCCAGTCATCCACCCATTCACACACACATTCACACACTGGTGGAGGCAAGCTACAGTTGTAGCCACAGCTGCCCTGGGGCAGACTGACAGAAAACTATGCAGTTTTTTGTACTTGATTGTTGATTTAGCCACCTCTAATGTTGGTGCTATTTATTTGGCCTTTTTCAGTCTAACGCTGGTCCACGTCACTTCCAGTAAGTCCTTCATATCGAAGGTTCAAATGAACAATAACCAAATGCAAGCTCAATCTTGGAATAATCTCCAGATCTTTTTCTTTTACATTCATCAGTTTCACTTGAACTTGAACTTAAATAGTTAAACAAACATAATTGTTTTCATATGATACAATAAACTTTTTCATTAGGCAATTTGCACTATTAAATTACCCATCTAATCTGTGTCAAAGGTTTATCACCATCTTGAACATTTTCAATTTTCTGTAAGTTTTTGATAGAAAGATTACAGAGAGGGAAAATAAATACCAGGAAACAAAACACTTCAAACCAACGGTATTCATGCGCCTTTCATTTCTATGTAGCGAGAACTCGCGCCATTTTGACTTCATAATGTTTTCTAGGGAATTTTGATTCAGTGTGCGTCTGCTTTTGTGTGTTCATCTGTGCGTGCAGACTGTGCGTGCATGCATGGGATTTTAGTTAATGAAGAGAAACAGCTGGCTCTAATCAAGAGAACTCCAGATTTCTGCTGCTCTCCACTAAGCCAAAGACACACAGATAAACATAAATGCAGATATATGAGCAAAAAGTGTGTCAACACAAAGGCTAAAATAAACTGCATTTTTAGGCTGTTTGGTCATGAAAGTACATGCAGAACGCATCTCAAAAACAAACACACGCACGCACACACACACTGTACATTCCTCACAATATCCAACATTGTGATTATTGTGCATTCTGGGTTGCCAGAATAACATTCCAGACAGATGGCAATAAGGGAAGCCTGTTAGCTGCATATGTTACTCATCTTTTGTTTATTGAGATGAAACAGTCTGCATCCATTTGTTCCTTCGAAGAGCATAAATAGCACACACTTGGTCTTCTGTGCACACGTGTGCGTGGACCATAAGTATGCATGAATGGTTAGCTGACTTAGCCCTCACAAACCCGATGTGACGACACAGGTTTTTTGCCTTATTTAATTGCATTTTGTTTTCTTACATACATATAAAAACACATAGATGCACAGTCAGCCCAAAAAGCTCAACTTATCATCCAGAGAGACTGTGGTTTCATCAAGGAGTTACACCATTGCTAAACAGCATCACAGAAGAGACTTTGACAAACTTTGGCTGCTTGGCTTCTTTACCCAGTTACTCTCTTCAGCACTGAGGAAGTCCTGTTTTTGTGCCTATAATGTTCATTAAGAAACATCAAGTTGTAAAAGTTTACAACATGCTATCAGAGCAAAGCATCCAAAGCCTGAATTGTTCTTATTTGCTGCATCACAGGGTCTTGTTTTCTGTGACTGCGATGTCTGGTGCAAAGAAAAACACATAAATTGAGTCAACTTGAGTTTCCTCATCTCACATTTTGATTTTGCAGGTCTGTTACTGTCACCGAGGTTTGGCAGCTGCAGTTGCTAGTAATCTCAGTTCTCAACTTCAGATGCTGTCAAACCTGCTATACAAGCAATAATTTTTTCACACGTGCAGTTCCAAGGTTAAATAGTTCATATGTATTGTATCACTATTCACAGGTTGTTAAAATAATAATACAGTGATGTGAATTTAACACCAAAATAATACATACTTGCTGTAAAAATTCAACAAAGTTGAAACAAACTGTACAAAACATTTTAGATTATTTAACATATCCATAGTTGTGGATTGGCTTCATCGGGCGATGGCCTCCAGCTCGCACTGGAGCGGTTCGCAGCCGAGTGTGAATCAGCGGGAATGAGGATCAGCACCTCCAAATCTGAGGCCATGGTTCTCAGCCGGAAAAGGGTGAAGTGCCCACTCCGGGTCGGGGATGAGTTCCTGCCCCAAGTGGAGGAGTTCAAGTATCTCGGGGTCTTGTTCGCGAGTGATGGGAGAAGGGAGCCGGAGATCGACAGACGGATTGGGGCTGCGGCTGCAGTAATGCAGACGCTGCACCGGTCCGTCGTGGTGAAGAAGGAGCTGAGTGTAAAAGCGAAGCTCTCAATTTACCGGTCGATCTACGTCCCTACCCTCACCTATGGCCACGAGCTGTGGGTAGTGACCGAAAGAACGAGATCACGGATACAAGCGGGAGAAATGAGCTTCCTCCGAAGGGTGGCTGGCCTCTCCCTTAGAGAACGGGTGAGAAGTTCAGCCATCCGGGAGGGGCTCAGAGTAGAGCCGCTGCTGCTCCACATCGAAAGGAGCCAGCTGAGGTGGTTTGGGCATCTGACAAGGATGCCTCCTGGGCGCCTCCTGGGTGAGGTGTTCCAGGCATGTCCCACCGGGAGGAGGCCCCGGGGCAGACCCAGGACACGCTGGAGAGATTATATCTCTCGGCTGGCCTGGGAACGCCTTGGTGTTCCCCCGGATAAGCTGGAGGAGGTGGCTGGGGAGAGGGAGGTCTGGGTCTCTTTGCTTAGGCTGCTGCCCCCGCGACCCGGCCTCGGATAAAGCGGATGAAGATGGATGGATGGATAGTTGTGGAAACTGTAGCAGGGTAAAAGTCAAAACTGAAGACACTAAGCTAAGTTTATTTGAGTTGAAAATATAAGACAAACTGTAATAAAATAATAGGAAAATAATTTTCTGGTAAAGGTTTACATGGTCAGTCTGCTTCATCCACGTTAAAGATGTTATGTTTGGTAATGAGACCAAAGCTCTCGGTAAACTTAGTTACCAGTGCTGTGCATGAATGTGCTCATGTTTTCAGTAAACACTGAACTGAAAAGAATGTGTTTGCAAGTAAAGAATGTGGTGTTGACATTGAACTACTCATAGTTAAGCCTAATCAACAATACAGCTTATAAAAATTTAATGGAATTCTAGAATGGAAGTGTCTATGTGTTCCAATAAAAAACAAATACATCTGACAGTGTTATGCAAATTGTCCCCTAAAAACAAGTCATCAGGTGTTTATGTCTGTGAAGGTTCTCAGTCATCCAGGTCGTCATACTCAAAGGAGTTTGCAAAGAAAAGCGTCTGGACTTCTTTAAGTTACTTGAAGACGTTTCATCTTTCATCCGAGAAGCTTCTGCAGTTCTAAGGTCAAATGGTGGGGAGTCCCAGATTTAAACCTAGTGGGAGTTTCCCCCCACAGAGGGACAAAAGGACCCCCTGATGATCCTCTAATCGCCTGAGCCAAGGTGTGAAACTGGGTGTGGGTCCCAATCAGCCAGAGTTTCGAGACTATAATCCAGTTTTGAGTTCCCTCCCCAGACGCCTTAACGCCCACTCACATCCTGCGCCATCTGACCTCAGGAATTCGCATGATAAGGTGGGGCCAGGTTTCACAATGAACTCACCCAAAACTCTGGCTGATTGGGACCCACACCCAGTTTCACACCTTGGCTCAGGTGATTAGAGGATCTTCAGGGGGTCCTTTTGTCCCTCTGTGGGGGGAAACTCCCACTAGGTTTATATCTGGGACTCTCCACCATTTGACCTTAGAACTGAAGAAGCTTCTCAGATGAGAGGTGAAACGTCTTCAAGCAACTTAAAGAAGTCCAGACGCTTTTCTTTGCAAGCTCCTTTGACATCAGGTGTTTATGTTAACAAGGAATCATTTTCAAAGGGCAAGAACGTGACCCAACGACCATAATGTTCCAGTTGTAACCCGATCTGTTTAAGGTTGTCCTACTTTATGTGGTAAAAGATAGACTACTTGTATAGGTTTAGCTTGGCTTTTAAAAGTAATCTCTGTGAAGTCATTATAATGTGGAGTAATTCATTTACACTGGGAAGCAGCAGAGTTTGGGGGCTGTATGGACAGGGCAACATTGACCATATGAATGTGACGCCTTTTATTTTTGAAATTGTGAACTAAAAAAGTGAACTAGTTAATTTTAATATGTGTGAACTGAACTGCGAAGTAGCTCCTGTGAAGCTTGAACTCGCACAGCACTGCTTATTACACAGACTTGACATCTTTTGTGGTATTGTTTCTCATTACATCTCAAGTCTTGTTATACTGTAATTTACTGTCCTCGCTCCCTCTGTCAGGCTTTACAGAAGATAAACATGACAGATGTGATTTTCTTTTAAATAGACTTTTCACTCCTTCCACCATCTGTCATTGCCAGAATCTCTGAAAGCTTTAGCATCATTTGTTCAGTAAGAGCAGCAGCTTCTTCCTGTTTTGTGACACAGACCAGCTCGAGTCGCTTCCAAATCAGACTGCACCGCAGACACTAAAAGAGGATGCCAAGATTCTCTGAGCTTAGCTGGTTTCTTAAAGGAAGCTGTGGTAAAGTTAATGTGGTAAAGATAATCTGTCAAACTCGTGTAATGTCAACCACAAAAAGGACTTCAGTTTCAATACAAATGCATTTACCTTTCAGGTATGTTCAAATTCTGACAGTCAGCTGTCAACAACAATGACCTCGAGACACTTTATATTGTAAGACCCTACAATGTTAAAAAGAAATGATTTTATATGTGAGGAGAAGATGCTGCATTCAATTCTGACTTTAAGAAGTAACAAAGAATAGAAGCTAATATGGGAGGAATATCGTTTCTGTCTCTAGTCCTAGTTAGTAAACTCGTAGCAGCATGCAAATGTATAAATGCTGTCCTATTTCTTTAATGTGCGTGTGCAAGGACATGTCCTGATCAAAAAGGACTCTATTATTTCCCACAATGTTACTGGAGGCCAAGGTAATGCAATCTAAAGTAAGTATCTGGTTGTACATCTTGATGCATTCTCAATCATCCAGGGAAATAAATCTCCAAAAGTTGATTCTGTTCATCTGGACGTAGCATTTTGTGGGAGAAACGTTTCATCACTCATCCAAGTGACTTCTTCAGTCTACTGAAGAAGTCACTTGAAGAAGTCACTTGGATGAGTGATGAAACTGAAGAGAAACGTTTCGTCACTCATCCAAGTGACTTCGTCGGTCACTTGAAGAAGTCACTTGAAGAAGTCTCTTCAGTAGACTGAAGAGAAACATTTCGTCACTCATCCAAGTGACTTCTTCAGTCACTTGAAGAAGTCACTTGAAGAAGTCTCTTCAGTAGACTGAAGAGAAACGTTTCGTCACTCATCCAAGTGACTTCTTCAAGTGACTGAAGAAGTCACTTGAAGAAGTCACTTGGATGAGTGATGAAACTGAAGAGAAACGTTTCATCACTCATCCAAGTGACTTCTTCAGTCACTTGAAGAAGTCACTTGAAAAAGTCTCTTCAGTAGACTGAAGAGAAACGTTTCATCACTCATCCAAGTGACTTCTTCAAGTGACTGAAGAAGTCACTTGAAGAAGTCACATGGATGAGTGACGAAACGTTTCTCCCAGAAAACGCTACGTCCAGATGAACAGAATCAACTTTTGGATATCTGGTTGTACACCATATTTCTTTCAGATTTTTAGGGCCGAATACAGTAACCTCAGTTTTGTCTGAATCTACAAGGAGTCTTTGTGTCTATAAGCCATGTAATTAGTTTAACTAGTTTATTTGTATCATCTGGCTTTATGGATAAATAAAGCTAGATATCATCTGCATAGAAATGAAAACATATGCAGTGTGTCTAATAATATTACTTAATGGAAGTATGTATAATGTAAAAAAGAACACTGGTTCCTCACAGGGTTAATTTTAATATTGTGTGTGCAGAAGGCTTCCTGTTTACATGCACACACTGGAATCTATCGAGTAGAGATGATCAAACGACTGCAGCACAATGGCTCGTTCTCATCTCTGTGGTAAAATATTGTGGTCAGTGGTATGAAATGCTGCACTGAGATCTATCATGGCAAGCAAAGGGATGAGTTCACTGTCACAGGCCAAGTAAATAAATTGTAACCTTTGCTAGTGCTGTGTTTGCACTATGATGTACTCTAAATCATCACTGTAACTCTTCAAATGAACTATTCCTCTGCAAACGATGAGTTAACTGTTTGACAGCTACTTTTTCAAGGATTTGTGAAGTAAAAGGAAGGTTCGAAATTGGTCGGTAATTAGTTAAAAACTGTCGGATCTTTTAAGTAATGGTTTAATTACTGCCACACTAAAAAGCCTGCGCTGCATAGTCTGTTAATAAAGATAGATTAGTCACATTTAAAATTTAAGCATTAATGAATGTGAAACTCTTGTAGTCGAAACCATCAAGGCACATGATGGTTTAGAGGAAGACGTTATAGATGTTAACTCACAAAGATCGATAGAAGAGGAAATGCATTAAAGTTACTGTACTTAAGATCTATGTGGGAGGGCTGAGAATATGTTTTTCTCTAAAGGTTAAAATATTATATGTGAAGACATTAATAAAGTCATTTCTAGTTAAAGTTTGAGGAATAGAATTGATTCTTTGTCAGCCCAGCTGCAGTGCTGAAAGGAAACTTTGGACTGTTCCTGTTTCCTCGATCATTGCCAAATAGTCAGATGTCCTAGCTTTATAGAGGTTTTTTCATAGACTTTTAGATTAACGCCATTGTCCACAATAACATGCTGCAGTTTAAAGTCATGTGAAGATGAACTAACATTCAGAAAGCACAATTCCCTCTGAAGGCCTGCGGTTGCTTAATAGTAAAATAAATCTCTGAAAGAAGTTTGTACTCAAACTCAGCCCTGACTTGCAATCCAATGTCAAATAACTCATTCAACGTATCTATTTTCATTTATTGATTTCACACTTTATGGTCAGAACATGCACATTTCGAGTTCTGTTCATTGTACAATGAATAGCTTAGCCAATACTCTCGTTTATCACTCAGTGCACCAAGCTCTTATTGCATCAAGAGAAGGTTACTGTGCGGCCGTTTGTCACTGCAGTCTGATTGTTTGAGGATCAGGTAGTCAAGATGCACTGGGCTCTAGTGGAAACCAATATAAAGACAACAGGTGAATTGGTTATCTGGTCGCTCTGCTACAGAGTTGTGTAATAATGATCAAGGACAAGGCCTTGTAAAGAAATACAATGTTATTTCCATAACCGAAGCCCTGGAGACTGCAGCATAAAAGCTTACAGCTGGCAGCTAGAGCGAGGTGATGTACCTGAGAGGCAGAAGCCTAAGGGATAAATGGCCTGTTCGAAGAGTGCAGGTCTGGCTTTAAAAATTCAAAAGGATATATTAGCTGAGAGCTGGGTGGTTCAAGTCGAGTAAGAGATGCAGCAGATGATAGCTTTAACACAGCGACAGAGGGAGTTGATCGTGTTGTAAAAACTCTTTTTTAATTCTAATAAATCTAGAAAGCTTGTGATGATTATCTAAAATATGCATGTATAATGCCTGTTGTGACCTCTTTGGACCACTGCGGTTTCATGGGCACCTGTCGCAGCTAATGAATGAATAGTTTGACATTTTAGGAAATTAGCCTATTTGCTTTCTTGCTGAGTTAATGAGAGGATCTTTATCACTCTCATGTCAGCCTAATAAAGACAGAGCTATGCATCCAGTAGACAACTTGCTCGGCTAAACAGTGGAAGAGTGTGGGAACAGCTTACATGGGTCTATGTGTATATAACAAAATCACCTGTTCCTGTTCCTACAGTGTAATAACTTCAGTGTAGGTCTCCTCTTAAAGCTCTTTAAGAGGTGACTTCTTTTTTAAACTGTAAATGAGATAATTCGATTTCAAAGTTCTATCCATCTACGCCCCCCCCCCCCACACACACACACACACACACACACACACCCTTCTGTCTGTCTGTCGGTCTGGTGACAGTTATGCAAATTCCTGATATTATGACTGCTAATTCATTTTCATTGGGAGGACAGACTTTGCTGGAATGACATACCTGTGTTGCTGGTTCCCAGTATTAATTTGCTAGTCCATTTGCATAGTCCCCCCCCCCCCCCCCCCCCAAAACAAAATAAAATAAATAAAAACTCATTATGAATAATTCATTGTAGTTAGCAGCAACAATTTGTGCCAAGATCAACCCCAATTACTGAGTAATAAATTTGATATTTGGCATAGCGCTTACCTTTTTAATGGAATTTCGACTGCTTTACAATGTCACCCTCTGCTCCTTTTTATGCCAGCCTTCTTCTTGTGAGTTACAATCCGCCATTTATGTATTTTAATGCGAGTAATATCAGCTGTCTTATCATTTAATAATCAACATATTTCAGTTTTCCGGCAGAGTTTAAATTGCAGCGTTTGATTTAAAGTAATCATCATATGTGGCGTGACTATTAAATAAAGAGCCTAGACTTATTTAAATTGAACCAGTATGAGCCACATTATTCAACAGTCACATTAATGATGTGAACGATCTAAAGTGAGTCGGTAATCCTGAGTGTTGTGCCATAAGTGCAAACATGAAAATGTGATGTAGCTTTTTGTCTCTTTTATTTTTACATATTTCCTTCAGTCACCTCATATCATCATTTTTTTAATTATATCTTCATTTAAATGTCTAAGTATTAATCAAAAAGCACATCTGCTGCTTTGTGGCTCTGTAGGTGAAACTGTAATTTTTATGATTTCTAGCAGATATTACATGTTCAGCCTTCATAGCTGTTCAGAAGACAGCAGGTTGGTGTCTTTGGATATGGCTCAACTAATAAAAGCTACAGTAAAATGAGCATTTGGTAAGAACTAATTCAGCCAGGCTTTATTTGTTTGTGCAACAGGAAGATTCATTTCAATATATCACAGCCTGCCATAGAGTATGTGTTAATTATTCTATATACTTTAAGTAAGGGATTAAATTCAGAGGTTGAGCAGGAGTCAACTCCTCTGCATGCTGTGTAAAATCTTTATTTATTTACTTGTTTATTTTTCATTACAACAAACCTTGGCAGGTAAATCAAGATGAAATATGGCAAACACTGATTTCTATCAGTCTTATTACTGTTATTTTCAAAATAAAGTTGTTGGTTTTAGGAACGAGTGACTCAAAACACAACAATCAAAAGGAAATGAAAAGACTCCCATTAATTAATGTCTGTTGTTGTTCAAGGAGTTTGGTTTTCATTATTGTGGTAATTGATTTTTGTTTTTATTTTCCCTTATCTCACAGGTAGAGTGTTAGCAGTTCAGCTCCTGATGAACAAGCAGTATTTTTCCAAAACTGGCAATAAGAAAAATAAAATAAATAGATCTAACGCAACAATGTAACAACGTAAGTTAATGATTTAACTAATATAATGCTGCCGCTAGCTTCACTGTTTTGCCCAAAAAAAAAAAGAAAAGCAGCAAACCACCTTTTGAGAACTGCTTCAGTTTTGTTACAGTTGAATAGTCTCTTGTGTAATTTGCACCATCTGTTGCTGCTTCAAAAATGGAGGACAGTTTGGTCCTTGGCCCACATCGTTGGCTGATGAAACCTTTTCCAGAAATGCTCGATCGCCAGCAAAGCACAACAAAACTACAAAAAAGAAAACACAGAGTAATATTTCTTACAAAAAGGCAATAGTGGCTCTCCTAAAATCTCCCCCTAAAATTATCTTGTAAACATCAGCTCTGAGTATAATGCAGGGTGCTTGATGAATCAGCTGAAATAGCAGATCTCAGGCACTCGTGATAACGAGACTAAAGTGTGTTTCCCCAAACGTAACAGCATTTTCAAACCTATCATCTGTTTATTCTGGTCCAGATCAGGTGAAGTACCATGGCACATTTACACAAATACTGGGTTTGCACTGCAGAGTGCAAATTCTCAAGTGTGCCTCATTTTATCAGCGGAGCCGCACAACAGCAGCCTTTTCCCTCAAAAATGTTGAATGACAGACATGCTCTCGGCGTCAGCCAAGGTAACGCATCATTGCTTTTGAAGTGATCATTTGGTTCATATGTTCTCATTCTACTGGAAACTCCAAGTCTGGTCGCCTTCCCGATAAAATCTCGGTCTGTATTCTAGACTCTCATTAGTACAGACAAATCCAACAAGGGATAAATGGCTTTAGGTTTAAAGCAGCTTCTTTAAACCAACTGGGCTCGAAATGCTTCAGGAGTCTCTGACAGTTGCATCACCTGGGTGAACTTTTATTCTTTCAGTATATGGATTTGCAAACCAAAGCCCATGTAAGAGATTTAACAGATTTTCGAAACAGTAATAGTGTATCCAGGACACTCTGATATAATTATGCTGAGGAAACCCCGTCTTTAAAAGATATTTGATGTTAATATGTCAGTAACCTCTTTCCTCGGTGCCTTCTTCTCCTTGGAGTAGGTTGTCAGCCATGCTTAAGTCATGTTGCCTCTGTAGCTCATTCTTAATTGAAGTGTGCATTGCTGTAATGTGGTGAGAGTAGCTTATTTATTTGTGTGGGTAGAGGCCACAGGGTAGCTTCCTCATGTCGAGCCTTACTGCCAGCTTTTGCTGCAGCGGGATCAATTAATGTCTGCGTGAGTGTGTCTGTGTGTAATTGCAAGTGTGCGTGTGTGGGAGGGTCAGCACATGTGTGTTTGGATCAAACAAGTATGTGCACACATGAGTGTGTGTGGTGTAAGACATCTCCCCCCCTCCCCCCGTTTAACTGCTGCCCTGCAGCATCTCCTGTAATATGCTGAGCACACAGGAGGGTTCCCTTTTGCTCTTCTTCCTCCTTGTTTCTTTTCTCTTTACAGACATGCAAACTTTCTCTTGCTTTTTTTTTCTTCTGTGCTTAATTTTAAGTGTTTTTTTCCATCCAGAACGTGAGTTAGCGCCACACTGTTCCTTGTCTTTATTCCAAGGCCATCGAACAGCTCGTGTAGTGTATACTGCCTGCTTTGTTTTGCTCACCTAATCCACCAAATCTTTCTTTCTTTATGTTCCTTTTGCCTTATTGCTCCTACATTTCCACTTTGTTTTCTGTCCTGGTTATGTCAAGCACCCTCTTCTGTCTTTTAGCACTATCTCCCCTGCTGTCCTTAGCAGCTGTTTTTAACTATTTTCCCATTTTTCTCTCCCTCTTCTTCCCATACCATTATTTTTTTTTTTCAAAGCTGTTGGTATCTATGTTTGCTTTATACACATTTCCTTCATTTATTCATCCAGAATAACTTTTTTTCCAGAAAGAGACGCACGTCTTTCTCGGTCTCTCTCTTTCTGTTGCTGCAGCTCACGCTATCAATGTGAGTGATTGTGCAATCCTGCAGCGCGTTAAAGACATGAGGAGACTGTCAAACAGATCAATAGACAGTGTCTGAATACGTCTTCCAACCCTTTTACACACATCATTGAACAAAAACACACAAATATAGAAAAACACATGTCGGAAAACATCCCAGGAATTGCATACACACAATGAAACAAATGCATCAACATGCGTTATACACAGGCAAAAATAGATGTATGGATAACACAATCATAAAATGTACAGACTTGCACTGAGATTACAGAGATTTTTTTCATTTAGATATGGATACACATTTAAGCTATTTGTATGGGTCACCAAGACAGGAGCAGTGATTGCTGTGCTTCAGAGTGATTGATTTCCCATCTTAACCGGAGGTTCTCAGTTCATCTGATTAAAGACAGACAAGTTGCGAATTACAGATTGGAAGCTACTCTTTCTGACTCTCTCTCACACACACAGACAATAAAGTACTGCAAGTGGCTGATCTTATCTTTGCCCTACAGTTGTGGCCACTGCAAAAAGTAGAGCTACATCACGTACCACAGTGTTTGTCAGCTCATCCCTCAGCTTGAATCTGCTCCAACACCGAGGGTAGAGAGCAGCAGCAGACCAGTAAAAGTAGACCTTTGTAATGGCTGCATCTGCAAATGGTGTCTCGATCGTATTTTATAAATTTAGCTGACATTTTTATATCCGTTGTGGCTTTGAATAAGTTCTTTTGAGTGGCCAAACAAGCGGGCGATAGCAAATATGCAAAGGTCAGAGCTGCAGTGGTTTCACAGTATTAGAAAGATGACAGTGAGAATGCTTGCAGGGCAAAATGAGTCGAGACTGAAAATGAAAAAAGGCCCAGAAGGGAGGTATAGGTTAATTTTTGTAGTTTAACTGAGCATGTAAATCATTTAATTCAAATATAATTACAAAAGGTCTACATTACCTCCTAACTGAACCAGCAGCGGGAGTTTGATAGCGATTTATTATGAAAACAGAGCAGGGGAGAAGAATTAGCAGAGGAAATGCTGAGATAATAAACAAGCATTTTTATCAGGTTCAAACTATTTTCTAAGTTTAGCAAGGCTGAGCTCTGGGCAGATAATTTCCAGTAATAGTTTTATTTCTCACATCAGGTCTTTACACCCATTTTGATATCTTTTTTTTTTTTTTTTTGCTTAATATGAATAAGCAAGAAGACCATTAAAGACCATCAAAGGGAGTAGTAGCTGCAGTGAAGCAGCACATTGTAATTTTGGTGTTGAGCCAAGAACAGATGAACATATATTATATTGCCTAATTCAAAATCTAATTATGAAAGCTAAGAATTGTACTTTTTATTTTAAAGTACATGTTATGCTAATAAACCACCCGATGTTTACAGGTTTCTCAGATTATAAATCACAGCTTCACGGAAAGAATTAACCCACAGACATGGAAAACTGCCATGTCTGCCACAGACATGTGGGGGGGAGTGGCTCTAATAGTCGTCCAACAAGTTTGCTACTAGTCTTAAGTAAAATTATGGAGAAAGAGAACCATTTATTGACAAAATTATAACATATCTACACATAAACACAGAAAAGAGTTTTCCACAGCTATTATTTTAACTCAAATCACAAATAAAGCTGACAGAAAAGAAAACGGTGCTGCTGCTAATATTATATATACATTTTATTATATATATATATATATATATATATATATATATATATACAGTGGGGCAAAAAAGTATTTAGTCAGCCACCGATTGTGCAAGTTCCCCCACTTAAAATGATGACAGAGGTCAGTAATTTGCACCAGAGGTACACTTCAACTGTGAGAGACAGAATGTGAAAAAAAAATCCATGAATTCACATGGTAGGATTTGTAAAGAATTTATTCGTAAATCAGGGTGGAAAATAAGTATTTGGTCAATAACAAAAATACAACTCAATACTTTGTAACATAACCTTTGTTGGCAATAACAGAGGTCAAACGTTTACTATAGGTCTTTACCAGGTTTGCACACACAGTAGCTGGTATTTTGGCCCATTCCTCCATGCAGATCTTCTCAAGAGCAGTGATGTTTTGGGGCTGTCGCCGAGCAACATGGACTTTCAACTCCCGCCACAGATTTTCTTTGGGGTTGAGGTCTGGAGACTGGCTAGGCCACTCCAGGACTTTCAAATGCTTCTTACGGAGCCACTCCTTTGTTGCCCGGGCGGTGTGTTTTGGATCATTGTCATGTTGGAAGACCCAGCCTCGTTTCATCTTCAAAGTTCTCACTGATGGAAGGAGGTTTTGGCTCAAAATCTCACGATACTTGGCCCCATTCATTCTGTCCTTAACACGGATCAGTCGTCCTGTCCCCTTGGCAGAAAAACAGCCCCATAGCATGATGTTTCCACCCCCATGCTTCACAGTAGGTATGGTGTTCTTGGGATGCAACTCAGTATTCTTCTTCCTCCAAACACGACGAGTTGAGTTTATACCAAAAAGTTCTACTTTGGTTTCATCTGACCACATGACATTCTCCCAATCCTCTGCTGTATCATCCATGTGCTCTCTGGCAAACTTCAGACGGGCCTGGACATGCACTGGCTTCAGCAGCGGAACACGTCTGGCACTGCGGGATTTGATTCCCTGCCGTTGTAGTGTGTTACTGATGGTGACCTTTGTTACTTTGGTCCCAGCTCTCTGCAGGTCATTCACCAGGTCCCCCCGTGTGGTTCTGGGATCTTTGCTCACCGTTCTCATGATCATTTTGACCCCACGGGATGAGATCTTGCGTGGAGCCCCAGATCGAGGGAGATTATCAGTGGTCTTGTATGTCTTCCATTTTCTGATGATTGCTCCCACAGTTGATTTTTTCACACCAAGCTGCTTGCCTATTGTAGATTCACTCTTCCCAGTCTGGTGCAGGTCTACAATTCTTTTCCTGGTGTCCTTCGAAAGCTCTTTGGTCTTGGCCATGGCAGAGTTTGGAGTCTGACTGGTTGAGGCTGTGGACAGGTGTCTTTTATACAGATGATGAGGTCAAACAGGTGCCATTTATACAGGTAACAAGTGGGGGACAGAAAAGCTTCTTACAGAAGACGTTACAGGTCTGTGAGAGCCAGGGATTTTCCTTGTTTGAGGTGACCAAATACTTATTTTCCACCCTGATTTACGAATAAATTCTTTACAAATCCTACCATGTGAATTCATGGATTTTTTTTTCACATTCTGTCTCTCACAGTTGAAGTGTACCTCTGGTGCAAATTACTGACCTCTGTCATCATTTTAAGTGGGGGAACTTGCACAATCGGTGGCTGACTAAATACTTTTTTGCCCCACTGTATATCGATATTGAACCGTTCGATACAGTGGTTTCAGTATATGTATCGAACAATACAACATTTTTTGTTTATTTTATCAACTTTTCTTCTGACGATGCTGTCTGTGTTGAGCGCTCAGTGGATCTGCGTTCGACTACTCCACCTAGACTGCACTGTCGAGCGCAGATCCACTGAGCGCAGGTCAAGCTAGTGAGACAGAGATTAAGCTCGTTGCAACATGGCAAATTGCCTCAACGCTACCCGAAATTGAATCTCCCCCACCCTCATTCAGATCTGGCGTTTGGAACTATTTTGGTTTTAATGTGAAGCATGAACTGAAGGTAAGCGCGTCATGGACAAAATTAAAACAGTATGTCGGATGTGCCATGCAATGCTCAATTGGTGGGAACTAGTGCGTTAGCGCAGTTATCTTGTTAACGTGTTGACGCCGTCCAGCCCCACGCACGGGGTGATCCGCGGCAGCTCGTTAACAGAGATTTGCCGCGTTATGGCGTTAATGTCATTTTAACGAGATTAACGCTGACAGCACTAGTGGGAACACAACGAATATGACTGCACATTTACTCCGACATCATCCTAGTGCAAAGACAAGTGGAAGCAGACAAAAACAACAAGCACGCATGCTACAAACTTTACCCGAGTCATTTAGACAGCCGTTAGCACATGATTCTCCTTATGGGGACCTGATATGTTTAATATGCTATTAGAATACCCACCCCAGCCGCCGCCTCTCACCAAGGGCAACTCCAGACTGAGACAGAGTCCAGCCCCTCTCCAGGAGACTGGTTCCAGAGGCCAAGCCATGCGTAGAGGTGAGCCCGACTATATCTAGCCGGTACCTCTCAACCTCACGCACTAACTCAGGCTCCTTCCCCACCAGAGAGGTGACACTCCATGTCCCAATTGCCAGTATTGGTAGCCGGGGATCAGTCCGCCAGGGCCTCTGCTCCTGGCCGCTGCCCGATGCACAATGCACTCGACCCCTATGGTGCTTCCTGTGGGTGGTGGGCCTGCGGGAGGATGGGCCCATTTCCCCTTTTCAGGCTGTGCTTTTTGGGCACCCCCCCCCCCCCGGGCCTGGCTCCAGGGCGGGTCCCCGATAACCCTATCCCGGGCAGGGTAAACTATTCCCTCGATGTTTTCCTCATAAGGGTCTTCTGAATTCAGAATTGAGAGTTTCGTGTTGCTTCTTTGCAATGTGCACATTGTGTAATGACCTGTAATCCTGTGCAGTTTTAATTCTATACAGTTATTATTAAGGGGTAAATCAGCTCTTTCTATCTGATGGAAAATATTGATTTTCTGGTGTAAAGTTGGACATTTTATTATAGAAATCTATGGGGACGGACTCTCTTGTAAGGTCTGCATCAATTCAATACCATTTTATTTATATAGTTATATAGTAATATATCAAGGCACTTTGTAAGGTAAAGACTCTGGAATAGTACAAGACTGTGGCGAGTGTGGGAAGGAAGAACTTCCTTTTAACAGAAAGAAACCTACAGCAGATGCAGGGGAGGGAGGGGCAGCCATGTACTGGGGTGTGTGGATGAAGA
The DNA here is from genome assembly GCF_056152115.1 of Neolamprologus brichardi. Classification (NCBI taxonomy): domain Eukaryota; kingdom Metazoa; phylum Chordata; class Actinopteri; order Cichliformes; family Cichlidae; genus Neolamprologus; species Neolamprologus brichardi. The sequence continues at coordinate 4,209,261 of NC_142104.1, read as the reverse complement.
CAGGACAGAAACATGATGTAAAAGACAGCCAGAGATTATTAATAACTAATAATTAAGTGCAGAAAGATCTATAAACACATAGTGAGTAAAAGGGGTGACTGAAAAAGAACAAGTGGCAATTTAAAAAACTAAATTTTTAGTCTTTTAAGCAACTTCATTTTCCAGCCTTTCAGGTTGCCATTTGATCACTTACCTTTTTTTCTTCAGCTACCCTTCCTATGACCTCCAGTATCATTTATGTGGAGCTTTTCATCTCAAATAACTGAACTATGATCAACTCTGAGGGGGAATAAAGGAAAATAACCTCCTGGCTGTGTTTCCACAACAAGATGTGCACAGTAATGTTATCCTGATGCAATCCAAGGTTGATGAAACTGCAGATTTAGTGTCTTGAATAAATCTTCCAATTATGTTTATTTCAGACTGTCATTTACATTATGACGCACATCTAAGGCCGACATCCAGACAAAACAGGAAGAATTACGACCAAAGTAACTTTATGTCCTCTTTACTTGAAGACAGAGTAAAGCTGTGGAGATAAAGAATTAGCTCAGACCTTTTATCTCCGCCTTTCTCTAAACTTACTGACAGATCATTTAAAGAGATTTTCCAAATGCATTTGCTGAATATTTGAACTCTGCTGCTCTTGTAGTAGGATCAACACATTACAGTATTTTTGTTTCTGTGTGTGCTTCTGAATCTGACTTTACAACATATAATATATAGATTGTTCCATAAAACAGTTAAAAAAACACCGCTATGATATCTTCATTGTAGCTTGTAAAGTGGAAGGGATCCTAATTAGGTATAGTTATTTAAAATAATAATAATTAAAAAAAAAAAAACCCAAACAAACAAACAAACAAAAAAATAATAATAGTACCACGCCATGGAGACTTCAGGATTTTATACAGTACCGTGCAAGTCTTAAACTAGTCCTCAAGTCTTTATATTTTGCTTCCAGAGAGCTGGTCTTTCTTAAAATTTTCTGTGATTTAATCTGTGTATCTGTGAAATAATTCTCCAGAGCAGGCAGAATTCAGAAATTGAGAGCAACAGCGGTTGAAAGTGTGCAGGTAGGTAAGTATTCCAGAAGCCAGACAGAGCAACAATGTAAGGAAACTGGAAACAGGATTGCAGGTTATTAGTAAGGTAAGCCCGATGATCTCAACGGACAAGAAGATGATCTGGTGGAGATCTGCTGCTCATCCTGCCTTCAAATATTTCAGGGGTTGTTTGTTATCATTTAGAGCAGGTGTGAGAAGGATAAATCCCAGAGCAATTATGCGCCCAAAGGCGGGTCCATAACTCCACCTGAAACTCAGAGATTCATTAGAGGAAAAAGAGCCTGCCTCAGCCATGACACGACATCTTCTCAAAGGATGAACCAGTGTTGTGGCTACACATAACAGACAATTTGGCAAAGAACCAATTTAATATTTTTAGGCATTTAGTGCAACAGCCTGCAAGTAACAAATACTTTTGTCATCCCCATAATTTTGTTCAAAATTTAAAAAAAAAATTCAAAGAAAACACTGTTTTACAGCCATAAGGTTGCATTTATGCAGCAACAAGGCAATTCACAAAGAAAACTTGGCATATCTTAGGATGATGTGCAGTCTGTGTGTAAAAGAGTTTTAGGAAATTGGACAAAAAAATGTCTACAGCAGATGAACAGTACAGTGAGTGTTCACAGCCATCTGTAAAGCAGGGTGGAGGTTTTGTCAGGTTCAGTGTTTCAGACGGTGGTTTTGAGGTATCTTGTCAAAATCGATGGAATTACGAATGCAGTAAAGTACCATCAGATTTCGATCCATCATGCAATACCCACTGGAAAATATCTGATTAGCTATGGTTTCAGTTTTCACGATGATTCCAAACACACTGTCAATACAGCAAAAAGCATGCGTGGATTAAAAAGAAGAAGAAAAAGAAGCCTATTCCTAAAGATTACGTCAAGAAAATACCAAAATCTTGTTCTAAAGACAGTTAGGACTATCTTTGTGTTGGAGAATAAAGTCCAACACGTTCTCACTCCCAAAGCGTCACATTTTACGCTAGGTGACAAATCGTCAACATATTACGTTTTCGGCTACCCACCACGTTCCTAAATGACGACCTCGGAAAAATGAGGAAATATGAGAACCGTATGGACTCAATCTACACATGTTCGCTCTTTTTCTTCAAATCGCTTAGAAACACGCTATTTAACATCATTAAAGTCTTGGTTAAGGTCAGGAAAAAGGTTATGGTTAGGGCTAGGGATAAGGTTAGGTTTAGGGCTGGAATACAGGGCTGGAACGTCTATTACCGCGGGAGCATCATTGCACTGGATTTCGGCCATAACCCGCCACGTTCCATAAGAACGCCGAAGGTCTCCTTTCGCGTTCCTCAGGAACGCCGTGGGACGTGACAAAACGTCGGCATGTTACGCCTCGGGAGTGAGAACGGGCTCTAAAGTCATACCAAATAGAATAAAATGTTACAATTTTCTATTATTGCCTTATACAGTGCTGTTGATGGAGGTCTGTATGTTTTAATAATCAACTGCACCTACTTACAACTATCCTAGCAATATATTTGCCAAAGAAATAATGGTTGGCTCAAATCTTTTGCATAGTCTACATAACAGCCTCAGTTGAATCTCTGCAAGCTGGTCTACAGAAAACTTGAGGGCCTCTCAATGTAAGGTTGTAATAAGGCTGTAATAATTTAGGAGATAGTGTTGAATCTGTTTCGTCAGTTCTCTAAATGTTTACTGCATCCTGAGGCAGATAAGCCACAGCTGAAACAACCTGTAGTTCGGGACTTTTATGTGTCGCTACGAACTGAGATGCATGTACTCCCACACTATAGACCACATAAAGAAGCATCAGAGAAACATTGCAGTGGATTTCCACCATTAGTCTTTTTGTAGCACTGCACTCACTCCAGATACTGTGTTTGAAACTGAGCTGAGTAAAAATGTACTGGCTATCTTTTAAGTCAACTGAGAGACTATGCAAGCTCAAAAAAAAAAAATCATTGGCGCATTATGTTTATGTTTAGCCCTGCTTTAGTTTCTAAATCTTGTGAACAGACGCAGATGCAGAAAAATATATTTATGAAGCATTTCCTTCAGCAGTACTCATCTGTACCTCTTGCGGTCCCAGATGTGCACTTAACATGAAGCAGAGGGACAGGAAGTGTCATAAACGATTCACGGACAGTGCACTGAAGGTAACTGAGACGGAATCTGCAGTAAAGCACTTTTGAGACCTGGGAACATGAGAATTATTCCCAGATTTCAGATGTAAAATATTCACTTAAAAGAATACTCCACTGAATCATCTTCTGAAAAGTTTGAAGCATGCTGCTCTGTGGGGATGCTGCCTTCCTTTAGATTCGATTTATACAAGTTTTATTGGATTTAAATGGAAGCCAAGAATCATTTGTTTAAATCAGACATAGCAAAAATCATAATGATCATTATATTGGAAATCTGTATTTTATTTAAATACTGATTGTTTAATGCCATTATGCTCATATACTGATGACATTACATGGATATGCTCAAAAACAATCTTTGAACAATGGTTTTTATTAGAACTTTTAATATTATTTAACACAAAATCAAACTGAGGTTGTGGGGAAGACATGACTGTAGATAGAAGAGTGAGAACCAAACCACTTCAGCCTTCACTACTGGAGGTCTGCAGGTATATGGAGGCAGTGAGAGGCCCACATGGCAGTGGATTTGCACATCTCAGAGAACCTGCATGTTAGCCAGAGATTTAGAGAGTGATCCACAGAAACTATGTGGCAACTTTTTTAAGTTTCAAGTTGTTGTTTTTCTTTAAGAAGTTGGCTACACAAGAAAAAGATAATTGTCTTTCATTTTAGCAAATGCCACAAAGAAACATATGTTTGCATTATAACAAGATGACCTCCAGCAGATATGCTAATTATGATTCTTGCCGATGGCAGCAGTGAAAGTATGATGTTTTTCATCATACAGAAGGAGGAGGTCAGTGGGGTTGAATGAATGTTTTATTGACCCATCTAGCCACCCCACCCTTTTAGACTTTGTGTCTCCACAACGGCACTAGTAAGAAACTAGTATATACTGTATGTATATGTGCCTGTAAACACTCAGTCTTAGACTATTTCTTTTATTGGCTCTTACCAGTGTTGGGGAGTAACGGAATACATGTACCGCCGTTACGTATTTAAAATACAAAATATGAGTAACTGTATTCCGTTACAGTTACTGTTTAAAAAGGTGGTATTTAGAATACAGTTACTTTGTTGAAATAAATGGATTACACAGCGGTACTTTCCTGTTTCATATTGTGGCGGGTCAGGACTGTTTGGGTTTTGTTTGACAGCTACGTTCTGTTGTTCCAGGCGGCAGCGTTGCGGTTGCCATGGTTATGCTCTCTCTCTGCGTGTTTCCTGGGTGAGAGAGGCCTTTTTGTTGTTGTTGTTGTTGTGCTAAGCTAACAGGCAGAATGCTACAGGTATAGCTCTAAAGAATGTAGCATCATAGGCAGTGTAGTCCGTGCTGCAGGGAGAATGGACTGCCATACACGTTATGTGTCTGTGAGCGAGGGAGGGAGAAAAAGGAAAAGTACGAGCTGTCATCGAGCAAAAACGGGAGCTGGAAGCATGTAAATATAATAATAACCACTGCAGCCAAGAAGAGAGCCTGACGAGCCCAGTTGTAAGTAAGCTATTAAGACTCGACTGTACACCGTGTTCGTGTTTTCCTCCGAAACAATAAGCTCCTTTGGAGCAGCTTTTCAACGCCTCTCTCTGTCTCTGCTAGCAAAGTTGACCCAGACAACAAAGTAAAGCTATTTTTCGGCTACGAGCCGACACGAACCGTATTAGTCAGAGGTCCCTTTACTACGGTTCGGAGCCGCGGACCTTCAGTAATAGCAATAAATCACAGCAATAGTACATTCATGTAGTTGTAAAATGCATGATAATATATTAAGTAATCCAAAATATTCAGAATACGTTACTCTCATTGAGTACCGTAACGGAATACGTTACAGAATACATTTTGAGACATGTATTCTGTAATCTGTAATGGAATACATTTTAAAAGTAACTTTCCCAACACTGGCTCTTACCCACCTGTAGTTACTTATGAAGAGCAGCCAATCGGGGGAAGGAAAGGGTAGTAAACTGATAGGCTGCACCAAGGCCCAGTATAAGGTAAATATCAAGTATCAATCAAAGCTACCCTAATGAAGTAGCTTTAGAAGAGAAAGATTTAAAAATAAGCAAAATACATCCCCTTTAAAGTAAAAGATAGTTTAAATGTATAGTTTTAAATAAGTTTAAAATGAGAAAGACCTTCGACTTGAATCCTCCTAATGCTGCAGTTCTTGCTCGGCGCAGAAAACATTCAAAATTAGGCAAATAGCATCATGTACAACAACTATATTCAAAAAGATTCAGGGAACACTTGTCATCCTTAAATTTCATAGTCAGGGTAATCTAATTGCAGACACACAATAAAAAAAAATGCCTGAAGGTGTCGTAGAAATAGCTGTCGCGCTTTTAGTACATAAACAATTCATTGTGTGTGTATACTTCAGGAGCCTGCGGTGTATTTATGTGAGCGAGTACACAAGAGTACGATAACAAGAGCCCACGCCGTGAGCAGTAATCTGCTAACACAGTGGATTGAGTTGACTCTGCAGGATTAGCAGTGGTGTGTAACACAACACACTCTTAATTACTGCTATACAGTCATGTTCAATGTAGAGGAAGAGACAGAGATTGAAGAAGAGGGGGCACCCTTTTAATTGCTGTAATACATTCATGCACAAGCAAAGGAAAATTAAAAAGATGAAAGAGGAGCAGAGGGTGTGCTTTTTTCTCTCTACTGTCTGAGTTTGGATATTAATTCAGACTGTACAGCCGCCTGTACGTGCACACCGAACTCTTTAACGAACCTGGCACACACAAATACACACACACGTCACCAAACTATCTGTGATCGAGTTGTTCTGTGCTGCAGCCACAAGTGGATGAGGCTGTTCTGTCATTGTCATCGCCCTCGTCCTATCAGCGTGTCAGCGTGTGTGGGTGCGGGTGTGTGTCAGGGGCGGAGGGAGAGAGAGGCTGCCAGTTGTGGCAGATCGATATCACTGACTGAGAGATCACAGGAATGCTTAGTGCCCATCAATGACTGCAGTGTGTGTGTGTGTGTGTGTGTGTGTTATGCAGTATCCCACAACAGAGGGGGGCAGGATGAATGGTTTAACAGACAGATGAGTTGATGAATCCTATTTTCTTTCCTAAGTTTCCTCATCTCTCCCTCTCTGTCTGCCTACCTTGTTCTCTGTCTGAGTATCTGATCCAGCTCACGATGATGCAGCTGCAAGACTGACAGAGATTTTACGTCTTTATTCAGTTGTTCATATTGTCTCTTTCTTTTGTGCCTATTGTTTGTGTTCTTGTTTCTGACCCTTCTCTGCTCATCACATCTCAGTTTTTCCACTAGCTTTTGCATTTCTGATTCATCTCAGAGTTGAATGAGAGAATGTGCCGGTTCATTGTTATTTTTTTTAATTCAAAATGTGATCTCCATCATTCTTTTAAGCATCTGCTATGACGTATTCCCATTCTTGGCTGACTGTGCAGAAACAACGGTACACTACACAAGCGTGCAGCTACATTAGCGGCGTTAATAGCTGTCAAAAAAAAAGGGCATATGTGTGCCTTGAGGTAAATGCTAAATGCTAATATGAGAACATAATTACAACTGCAATGTTAACATCCTGGTGCTCAGCAGGTACAAAGTTCACCATCGTACTTTAATGTGTTAGCAAGCAAATATTTGCTAATTAGTTCTAACAGTACAGCGGAGGCTAACACGCTGGGCTAATTAAAATTCCAGCCTGCTTGTTAAATCAAACATAGGATTTTGTGCCCGTCCATCTAATGGATAGAGACTGGTTGAATGAAACTATGAAACTCGCATTACAAGCATTAGACTTTAACGTTAAATATATAAATATTATCCAATAATATCTGTTATTGTCCTGCCAATATGCAGTTAGAGCAATATGTTTTGATATAAACACTTTTTCCCCCCTTTGTACCAAAATATAACTGTGTCACACCAATGTGATAGCTACATGCTTTAAGTCCAGACCCTCAGCTTTAACTGGAGGAATTAATGATTAACCCTTTAAGACCTACCATAGAACCAAGGCCGCCAGAGCTTATATTATATTTTTACATGCTGTGGAGCCATTTTTGGGAGCATTTCAAGTTGCTATACATCAATACAACCATTATAACACATATTTTAATAATATGTATGCATTAAGTCCATAGTAACTACATTAATTGCAAAAAAGTGCAAGAAACTACAAAAGAATTGAAAATCATTTCTGTTTTTTTTTTACATATATTTCTACTTGGAGAAATTTAAGAGGCTTATCCCTCAAAACTGTAAATACAAAAAAGTTGCAAAAAATAGTTTACAACAACAGGAAATTTATTTTGAGTGTCTTCATAGTTTTATTTTGGAGATACACCAATTTTTATATACTGCAGGAAAAACGAAAAACAATCCTATGATGCAAATTTGCAAAGAAAACAGCATGTGCATCAAAATAAACTATTTCCAGCAGTGCAATTCGAGTTCTAAGCATCCCAGAAACGACACAGAAAAGTCAAACATGACTTATAAAAACACCAGAATAGGCTTTTAAAGGGTTAAGGATCAACAACTGTTTTCATAGACAGGGTCTACAAACATTTTCATAACTTTGTACAAATGAAGAGAATCAATCCCAGCATTTCTGGGATCTGTTTAGCTTGGAATCACCACTCGGCCTACCCATAAAGAATCCACACAGAGAACATGTCCAGTCTGGACTTCTTGCAGTTAGGCAATAGTGCTAACGACCACACCAATGTAGTAGTAGCAGTATATGCTTTTCACAAAGATTAAGTCATGCAGGTCTAAGTACATGCAGCCGGTACAGTGAAACTGTATTTCTTTGACATATTTCTTCAGAAATTAAGCAGACGAAAATCTGGAGATGAGTGTGGTTAAAGCACCACATGGAGTCCTGAGAGATCTCAGAAAATAAATCAGCTAGTCCTTAGGCTCCAAATACAAAACTGATCCATCAAAGAAAAGTAAAAACTTTTTGAGTCACTAAAAAGATAGTGTGGTTTATTCTGAAAGAGCAATAGGGAATGCACGTAGTCATCCACAGAAGAAAATAGTGGCGGCTTATCACAGGATCCTTTCCATGGTGAAAACCCCTAAAATTCAGCCAGGTGAAAAACACTCTCCAGGAGGTAAGGATATCGAATCCAGGTCCATCATAATGAGAAGATTTCACACGAGAAAATAAAGCAGGTTCACCACACGGTGTAAAGTAGTGATTAGACTTGAGAACAGAAAAGCCACATTAGACAAAAACATCTTTAAAAGAAATACAGGTCTATTCCATATAGTGGAACTCAGAGCAGCCAAGCTTTGAATGGCTTATGGTCAGAAACATTAAGTATTTAAAAACACAACTTTTAAAAGTAATCTGATGTGGGAATACATGGTCCCAAGTCCCACTAAGACACTGCGGCTTATTGACGTCTGAAGACAGAAATCACAAAGATGTTTCCTCACATTGATGACTGAACAGGCATCAAGTCAGGATTATAGATTGTTTTCTAACTACATATAGCCCCATGAAAACAGGGGAGTGTTTTGAAAAACAACAACAGTAAGTCTTTATTCTAAGCACATACAACAACAGCTAAAACAGCACACATGTGTAAGTAGTAGTAGCTGCTTTTTCTGTCTGTTTATTGACCATCCCAACAAACTAGCAAGCTAGCTTAGCTAAAAAAATAAATAAAAACAGATTAACTGTGTCCCAAAGCCAAGGCTGATAGTACACTCTTTCAGATATTATCAAGTGCAACACTATGTCTCTTTTCTGCTGTCGATACCTCACATCAACCCACCTCATGTTTGGGTTACTCGGTGATACGACGAGCCACAGATCAAGAGCTGCTCATCTACAAATCAAGACTGAAGTACAGAACATTTTCTGGCTATTGAATGCATTACCTGCCAGGGGGAAAGCTGGTGTTGGTGGTAGGGGAAGTGCTTAATGTTCTTTTTGCCTGAACTGTTGTTAATAATTACGGTTGATATATTTGATGTGCTTAAAACAAATGTGAAACAAAATTAATATCCTAGAAAGGACAGTGAGCTAATTCATCTGCTTAGAGCAGCTGAAGATTAAAGGCTTCAAGTGCTCTTTAAGGAAGTGACACAAGAATGCTTTATTGCCTTTCACTGGAGAGTTAGAGAGCTCTGAACCTTAGAAACTTTTTATTTTTTGATAAAGTCAGCAGGAATACACAATATTAACTACCTATGGCCTCAGTCCAGATCCTGCACATCCATCAAACTCTGAGTTCTTTGTCTCTCTATTTTGCATTCTGTCTGTCATGCCTCTTCCTCATTTCCTTCCTTTTTGTGCCACTTTGCATCGTCAGACTACATCCTCCCATCATTGATCTCCTGTCCACCATCCTACAGCCAGAGGTGTCTTTCTCTTTGTCTGTTGCTCTTTTTCATTTCTCTCCCATTTTCTCTCTTGCCTTTAGTCCACCCTGCCCCGAACTGGTAGCAATCGAATCCATCTCAATTCCAAAATGAACTCTGCTAAATAATTGAAAGTTCAATTCCAATATTGTGAATGAATACCTGCTACGTAACAATAGCCTGTTCAAATTTCTCTCCATCCAGCCCGTCGCTTTTTCCCCCCACTGTGATTAGGTTGTTTCCCATCCTCGGCACAGAGTGTACTGCTCTGTGGCTAATTGGCGAGTTCAATCAGAGAGACAAATGAAGACAGGAGACACTGACCTTTCAGAGGTAGTCACCGCTCTCCTGTCTTTTCACCTCTCTGCACTTTCTCCTCTTCTTTTTCCACTCAGTTTCTGCTACATATAGACTCTGCTTTTTGCATCTTTCTGCTTTGCTTCTTCTCTCTTATAATTTCCATCTCCTCTCTCTTGTAACCTTTCCTTCATCTCTCATCGCCTTCTTGTCTTCTGCCCTCCTTTTCTTTTCTTCTATCCTCTTCCCTCAGCGGGAAATGAGTTGGCAGTCATTCCAATTTATTTTGACAACTTATTCTCCAGCTTGTCAGAAGAAAATTACAGTGCATACATGCTCGCAGACATTTTTCTGTGTGTGCTCATACTGTATGTGTCTGTTTTCACTGCCACATATAGCTAAAAACCCACTGCTTCCCACACCCAGCTATTCACGGAGGGAAAGAAAGCAATGGTCCAGAGCAGAACAATGGTTGCCTCCATGGTGTGGCGGAGTCGTTTATCTGTTTGAGGCCCGAGCATGTCCCACTTGTTTTCCATCTGACCCGCCAACCGTGACTGATGGTGCAACCACACCACGTGGGGGTCTACATTACAGCATGACCTCTCTGTGTCAGGCACACTTGCTAATGGCTGCTGTGCTGTCGTTCATCACAGCAATGGCCTGGGAGATGTGAATGATCGGGCCGAGGCGTGAGCATATTTATGCATGTACGCACATGCAGACGCAGCACGCCGCTATAAACGCGACACCGTGAAATTCCAGCAACGGATGAATCATTTCCGAGTTTTCACATATTCACTGTTACAGTTGCAGTGTTCTTGTAGGACAAGGAAAGACTTTGTTTTCTTTTGTTTGTTCGTTTGTTACTTTGCGTTTTTGCAAAGTTTTGTGTGTCGGCGACTCTGCGCTGTGCAAAGAACTGCTACACAATAAGTCACCCGGCAGTAGCTTCATCAAAGCTTTTATATTTTGTTGCAATGTGCATCTGATAAATCTTTATATGGAAAATAATTCTGTGCTGCAAAGACGAGGATATATTTGAGATGTTAATAAGTTAAACAAAGGAATGAAAATGCTGATGAAGCTGTGATTAACTGAGGTGCTCAGTAACATCAGTGTTTATGTGGACATTTTTAGACATTATCAAAGCTTAAGTGGGATCTTGCTAAACCATGGATTTTCCTGCAGAGATTTAAATTCACTCAGTGCTTTTTCATAGTGTTCAGCGATTCAGCTTTGTTATGGGATTTTGCTATTTTGACCACTCGCAAGCTGAAAGTTCATAAGAAAGCCTTTTAACCTCTTCATATGTTTAAATTAACCCGTCTCTGCCTGTAAAAACTTCTGATGAGGCGACAAGGTGACCCCAAGCACACAAACAAACAGGCGCATGCCAGCGAAACACTGAATCTGCTGCTTTCAAGAATGTTTCAAAGACGTCTAAAAAGCAATTTTTATGTCTGATGGTGTTTCACTCAGGCCATCTGCTTTTAGCTGATGAATCTGAAAACAGCCTTTTAACGTCAGACTCTGAATATACAGCATCTATCATTCTTGAAGCTCCAAGAAAAGTAGCATTGTCCAAAAAAATACGTGAGACATTCAAGAACGGTCAGCTACAAGACATCCCACTTTTACCATTAAGCAGTTCTCTCCTGTTTTGAAATGTTCAGAAGCAAAAAATACAGACAGAATTCAATTAAAGGGATACCTTTACATCTCATCTGCATATTACAATATCTTAAACAGACAATCAAATAACTCATACCGCCACAATCACCTCCCTCACTCACTCTTTTGTGGGATGCCAATGTTCACATTTTGGACAGAGTAGATCGATGGTTTGAAAGAGGAGTGAAAAGAAGAACATCTATGTTCACTGCGAACGACCAGCTTTGAACAGAGGCGGTTGCTTACAACACCAACTGTCTGCCATCTATAATCCACTTTTGACGTGCTTTCCAGATGCCTTAATGCCCACTCATATCCTGGGCCATTTGACTTCAATAAATCACGTGACAGGCTGGGGCTAGGTGTCACAAAACCCCCCCAAAAAACCTTGGCTGATTGTGACCCACACCAGTTTTCACACCTTGGCTAGTGTGATTAGTTAGAGCAGCGGTCCCCAACCTTTTTTTCGCCATGGACCGGTTTATGCCCGACAATATTTTCACGGACCGGCCTTTAAGGTGTCGCGGATAAATACAACAAAATAAAACTAGTACCGGTACCGAAAAAAGAAGATTTATTCATAACACACGTGAAAAGACCCAGGAAAACCGAGTTAACGATAAAAACAATAACAAAATAACGCTGAAAACCATACATTTCACACCTGAGCCTCAACTCTCGCGGCCCGGTACCAAACGACTCACGGACCGGTACCGGTCCGAGGCCCGGGGGTTGGGGACCGCTGAGTTAGAGGATCAATAGGGGGTCCATGTCCCTTTTGCAGGACACTCCCATAGGGCTTAAAATCTGGCACTCTCTACCTTTTGCTCTTAGAACTGAAACTTAAAGAAGTCCAGACGCTTTTCTTTCCAAGCTCCTTAGGCTCCGATGGCCTGGATGACTGGGAACCTTCACACCTCCCTTGCATCTCCAAAATGACTTTTCAAGCTGGGGTAGTCTGTTGCCATCAGGAAGTGCCTATACCATGGACGAGTGCATGCCCTGGAACAATTTTTAGTTGGGTGGTACACATAAAATTAATATCCAGATAAATGTCAGACCCCAGAGTTTCCCAGCAGTATTGCAGCGAGATAGTAACTTGGTCTTAGGTTCTTTCCCCTTTCTTTCACCTTTGTTCTCCTCAGCATCTCCAGTTTTTCCCATTATTATATCAATCTAGATAGCTAGGTCTGTTTTCCATTGTTAAGCTTACACTCACTGAGTGTAAATAATTAATGTTTTAAATATCTGAAATATGCAGTTATTAAATACGGTTTCATTTAAAATAAGAGAAATAAGACGGTTTGTGTTAAAATGCTTCTTTGTCAAGCATGCAGCCCTTTAACCTGACAGCAACACTAGCCTGTATCTGTGCTCCTCTCACACTACGTGTTTTACTTTGACCTTGAGCTGACACTGGCAGTGATTATAAGTATTTTCTTGTAGTGTCAAGCAAGTTGCAAGGGTAAATCGAAGTTTCACTTGCAATGGTCCCAATGTACCTCTTTTTCACAGTTTAAGAAAAAATACAGTCCTTGATCCCTGATCCAGCCTCCCAGAAACAGCAAGTTGAGACACTTAATGGCCTCGCATGAGGGGATAAATCCATGCTTCTGTGTGTGTGGGTGTGCATGTGCTTGTGCATGTGTGTGATGAGTTCAAAGCCTTTAGTCGCACAGGGATAAAGAGTCAATTTGGTCAGGGGGACATCGAACCGTTTGCCCTGTAGATTGCCTTGTTAAACAGCACTTGTCTACCTGTCAAAATCTCTCCAGACCTTTTATCTGTCTACTCCAATAATATCAGCCACTACTAGAACAGCATATTAGCAGAACAGTCGCCTCTGAACTTCAAAGTGCTGTGCTCTTTTTTGGCTAGACATCACATTGCTTAAGAGCCCCCAGGTGCCATCGGTTGAGTTTTTGCTTCCTTTTTTTCCCTCTCACATTTGAAGTGCGTTCAGTTGGTCCCACAGCATTTTGCATCTATTGTCAGATTGCACCGAGTCTCTCGCTGCTTTCTAACGTTGGCCTTTTCTCACTGATTGCTTCCCTTCTACCATGAGATATCTTGTCTAAGGAGCAATCAGGGGAGACAAACTCGGCACTGGATTTCACGGAAGCTCAGTTCTTCAAGGCGCATCAGTTTTTCTGATTTTATTTTAGTTTTAATCCATTTTGTTTTCACACTTTCTTCCTTCATCCAGTCACATCAGTTACATTTACATATTCCCTCGCGCCGAATGTCTGTCTGAAGTGTAGGTGGCATGTGTGCGCGAGCGTGTCTGTCTTGTGAATGTAAATGTGTGATATCCTGTTCCTCTAAATACACCGCTAAAGCTATTGCTCATCATCTCTGGAAAAATGAGCTGAATAAATATGATAATGAAAAGAATGGCGAGATAAAATGCTGCAATAGATCTCACTTTATTGCAGACACTGACTTGTTAGTCTCTTGCTGCACTACAAAATAACAGATGTGCGTATGTTTAATGCGAGATCTAATTAAATTATTTCTTTCTTGACTGTTTATGGCTCCATTTTCGGTTTTCTTAAATTTTCATCATTGTTTTTCCTTTTCTTCCACACTCTGTCTTTACTCTGGAATCTATTATACTTGTAAACTTAATGTGTATTGAATCGACGTCTTCTTATCCTTGACTGGCGTCCAGTCAGATGCCACTGGTGTCGTGCACATTCACAGTATCCTTTGGAGTCTCTGCAATGACACATTGACTGCAGGGGATATTGGAGCCAAGAGATAACAGTGGGATTTTTGAGTGCTGGCAGTGAAGTAGTACATTGGAAGTTTGTCGACCAGGGGGTTGTGGTTAATGTCCCGTTTGGGAGTGCATATTTGTGTCGCTGATTAATTTGGTTTTCATTCACCTTTCTTTCTCTTTTCCTTGGTGGTTAGGATTAGGTGCCAGTTGCTACTTGATTAGGGTTAGGCATCCAAAATGAGGGATGCATCGATATAATATTTGAATTGAATATTGACCTGATCCTGGCTCTAAATGTTGCTCTGTAAAGCACCTTGAGGCAACTGTGGTTGATATTTGGCATAATAAAATAAATAAAGTTATGACTGAATTATGTGCCATGCTTTGGCAGTAGTGCACTTCTTGCTAGCAGAGCTAGCATAGCAGTACATAACATGTTATGTTATATCAGAATTCATAAAAAATGAATTGGGACATCTTTAATGAAAAGTTTCCAGTTAGGTTTAAGAAATGGTTCGCGTTTTAATTAAAATGACCTCCATTCAATTCAATTCAGTTTTTGAAGGTAAAGGTAGAGTTAAATGAAAGTCTTTGCTAGAGGCCATATACAAAGCCAGAATGGCAGCCCTTATTTTGAAGAGCTAATATTGCACACAAAAATTTCCTGTTTCTGTTCTCAGAGTGGACCGACACAAGACGTTGTTCTCTGCACTGCCGTCTCATTTTTGTATCAACCAAAAAGCCAAGCAGGAGGAGAAGGCATTTTTGTATTGGCAGAATATAATACGAATCCCTGCATGGTATTTTGAAAATGCCTCATACAGCACGTGATGTCTGAACACTCACTGTACCTCTTCACAATGCACGTACCAACAAGAACAAATTGATTCTCAGGTGCCTCCCAGATAGAAAGCAAACCATTTTTCACTCCATATGTAGCACAGATTGTTATTCAGCTTCCATTATAGTACAGTACAGAGTGTAATCAGTGAAAATAGCCATATCCTGGCAAGCTGAAATCCATTCCATTTTTGCACCAACAGCTGTCTATGGCCTAAGCAGCTGGCACCTTTTGATCATTCTGCCAGACTCCTGATTTGCGTTCCTCTGTGAAATGAGACGCGACCATTACTCTTGTCTGTCTGCTGTGGACTGCCAACAATATTACCTCTCATATTTGCTAAAAGCTCGGTGTAAAAGTACATTTATGCGACAAGGTCCTGGCTATCACCTGCTTTGCACTTCAGAGCCATGGCTTCCCACGAGAGAGATATTATTATTATTATTGTTATTATTATTAATAATAATAATAATATATCCTTTGTAGGATATATTATTATTATTATTATTATTATTAATAATAATAATAATAATAATAATAATAATAATAATAATAATAATAATAATAAATCCTTTGTAGGATATATTATTATTGTTATTGTTATTATTATTATTATTATTATTATTAATAATAATAATAATAATAATAATAATAATAATAATAATAATAATAACAATATATCCTTTGTAGGATATACTCAGAAGTGCTCATTTAAAAATGTGTTCACTTTGTCTTATTTATTTATTTTTTAAGCACAAAACCTAGTGAACCTAGTCAAGAAAGAATCATGATTCTGGTTAAACAGGCCTAACAATGATTTCATTTTCAAAAGCTTGTCTGCAAATGTACTAAGATTGGTGAAGCATCAGATGACACAAAGACCATTTTGGAAAAATATCAAAACAGGTGAACCTTGAAATCTGGGCTCACGTACTGGAGTCCCATTTGCAACACAATAATGATGCTGTACACAGACAATGTTTTTCTGTTGCGCTATTGACTTGTGGACTTTTAAACAGAGTTTTTTTGGAAAGCACTCACGAGGAAAGGAAATATACCGACACGATTGTTCAAATATTTACAAATGAGCTCAGTATACTGTACCTTTGTTACACTATTCCTGAGCCAAGCAATGTATTTTCACACTGATGTGCACTGTTTGGTGTATGCACTGACATGAACTTGTAAGTCAATATTTGGTATGGCTACATTCAACACAATCTTAACTCCCTCAAGGAAGCTTTCTGCAAGTAGTCTTCAGGAATAGTCCAGCTGCTTGAAGAGCCTTCCAAAGCTCTTCTTTGGATATTGGCTCTGTTTTTGTTCCTTTCCTGGTCAAGATGATCCCACACTGTTTCAATAATGTTGAGGTCCAGGTGCTGGGGAGGCAAGTCCATGACTGATTGTGCTCCACTGTGTGTGTTTGGGTTTTTTCTTCTATCCAAGGATGTTTTACTGCATTAACAGTGTGTGCTTAAAAAATAAAGCCATGCCAGTCAGACACTTTCCAAATGGTAGTGCATTGTGGCTCAAAGTCGTAGGTTTCTGCATTCATAATTATATCAATTTTGACAAGATTCCCAACACCAATAGCTGAACGAAGCCCCAGATATCACAGAGGATTTGGCTAGTGATTTAGTGTTAATAGTTCAGAATATTTTCTGTTTGTCACAGTGTCATATTTTTTCTAATTGGTCCTTAAATACAAAATGAATTCAAAATATTTATTATGCACATATTTTAGACTTATTTGAATTTATTTGTTAGTATATTTTTTTAAAACGTCTATTGAATAAGACATTTGACAGTTTGGAATTGTGTTTGGATTCAATGAAAGACTTTCAACCCATGTCAGCACAAAAAGTAAAGAGTTTTTGAGTTTTACCTCTGATAGGCTTTTGATTCATGCTAAAAGTAACTTTAGGAGACATTTCAGCTTTGGAAATGATCTACTTGTGAAGTTATTGGAAAATTCCCCTTGGACATCATTGTCTGTTATCTGCTGTTGGAAACGAAACTTTGAAAGGCCCCACAAGCCGTGTAAAAGAAATGTTACAGTCACTTTTAGTTTAGCACCTCTAATGGTCCCCCCATTGTGCAGAATAATTAGAGGCTTTTTAAATGTCATAGAGCCATCAGCATGATGCTGTAATTAAAAAAGAAAACCCTTTATGAGTGTCATAATGAATTGGCAAAGTCATTATCATCATCGCTAAACAGCCTTTGTTCTTCCACTGACTGCATGTGTGCGAACATTCTGTCATTTGTTTAATGAATCACTTTGGACTGTCTGTCCTTGGATAAAGTAGAATGACGGCTTGATACATTAAATTGTGAATATTTGGTGACATGTTTTTGGTTCATGTCGTTCCCCGTATTCTTTGCCCTTCATTCGCTGTTTGACAGAGTTATTTTGTTGCATTCTCTGAAAAATTTGCAAATTTTAGCAAAGTCACATAAATTCTTTTGTAAATTACTGAATCTTCCTCTTCTCCTTCCTTTGAATGTTCCCTTTAAGATTCACCACGGAGCTTCATCTGCTTTCATCTCACCCCGTTCCTAGCATCCTGCTCTGTCACATGACCCCTCTGTATGTCCTCTTTCACTACATCCATAAATCTTCTCTGAGGTCTTCTTCTTTTCCTCCTGCCCAGTAGTTCCATCTTCAACAACTCATGTCCAGTAAATGGTAAATGGCTTGTATTTGTATAGCGCTTTACTAGTCCCTAAGGACCCCAAAGCGCTTTACACAACCAGTCATCCACCCATTCACACACACATTCACACACTGGTGATGGCAGCTTCATTGTAGCCACAGCCACCCTGGAGCGTCAGTGCGCTCCAGGGTGGCTGTGGCTACAATGTAGCTTGCTGTGGCCACTATCCACTATCCCTCCTCTGCACATGCCCAAAACGTCTCAACCTTGCTTCTCTAACTTCTTCAGACATCTCAAGTTGTGCTGCCACTCTGCTATGCTCACTTATAATCTTGACCATGCGGGTCACTTCCAACAAAAATCTTTCCATCTTCACCTCTGCCACCTCCAGCTTGGCCTACTGTCTTTATGTCAGTACCACCATCTCAAAACATCAAAGCAGGCCTTGCTTCCATCTTGAAAGTTTTCCTTTCTCTTGTTGCTATCCCTCTTTCACAAATCACCCCAAAAATCATTTCCACCATTTCCACCCCGCCTGAGTCTTGTACACTGCCCCTGGCTTTGGAGGTTGTCGACTTGAGGTATGTAAATTCATCCACCGTCACTACATCGTCTCGTTGCATCTCTGTCTCCCTCTCATCCACACAAGTGTATCCTGTTTATTAATCCTTTATTTATCCAGTTAAAAATCTCATTGAGATTAAAAATCTCATTTCCAAGAGAGACCTGGCATTTAATGCAAGACCTGTCTTGTTTAAATGCATTCCTCTTCTCTCCAGTGAATACCTCCACCTCTTCAGGCTCTCTTCCACATCGATATACGTAGACCAGGTTAATTTACATTTATCTTTACTGCTCCAGAAAGCAAATGCATTGTTTCTCCTTAGCACTGTTCCCCAGTGCCCCAGAGTGGATTACTGAAGAACATATATGAGTAAAGTATGCACAGGGTATGTAAAGTACTCTCGAGAGTGCACATTAAGTCAGTACACTGCTCCACTTCAACACCCTGGAGAATTTTTGTTGTTGTTTTAATCAGTGAAAACTGCTCCTCCTCATCAGCCCTTACATCTTGATGTTGATCATGAGATCTTATCTTGCCTCGTACTTATATTTGAGAACGACCAAAGCTCTCACAAATGTGATAGAAAGATAAACAACAGTGAGTGATTTAGCCTGCTGAAAAGAAATGATCATCATTAGAAAAAATACAATTTTTAGAAACATACATCTATGAGTTATACCATTTCATAAATGGCAAATGCTACAAGCATTTCTTAAAAGTTGTACAAGTTGTATATATCTGTGTATCTTTTATTCTAAAGCAATTTTAATGTAAAAATCTACATATTGCTAATGAAGAGATCCTATACTGTCTTTCAATGTTCTTGTAACAGTGACAATAAAGGTCTGTCTGTCTGTCAATAGCTCAGTGTCTCTTCTATAAATGCCCGTCAAGTGGTAACCCAATAAAGCCAAAGCAAAAGCACCAAAACCCTCAAATTCTCACTTAAGACTGGCTTAAAAAACAGGTTATGTTTACAGTCCTTCATGTTCTTTAGATTAGGGGAAAAATGATTGAGCGTGCTGCTATTTTCATTATTATTCATCACTTGGTCACTCTGACTTACAGGGACATATAGCCTGTAGCTGTTGATCTATCTGACATTTCATATAATTTGCAGTGTATAACAGATGGTCCAAAAAGTCTGTAGAAATGCAATGCTAGACTGTATTATTTTTTATTTAGTATTTCAGTATCATAAAAAAGAAATTAGCAGGTATCTGTGTTTTTGCAATACATCCATGTATGCATCTTTCTATTTAGGGTTTTGCGTTTTAGTTGATAGCTTTAGCTGCCTCTCATCCAAAGATGATATAATGACACAGAAAGATGGCCAGAAAGCCAAAGTTGAAGTCCACAGATCAGTGGGTGATATTGATATAAAATAAATTTCGTGTGCCCTGCAAGGTTAAATGTCCTTTTATAAACAGCAAAATATATCAGTCATGAGATTTGATAGTGTTATTTTATAAACATGCCTACGTTGTACTGTATTATTTGAGGAACCACTTCTGAATTGTGTGAAACGCACATAATGAAGAGCAACAGAATGCATTCAAATTCAACAATGTAATGCCTCATTTCGTCACGTTGCCTTGTTAGTCCACTTTAATGCTCTCCAAAAGGAAAGGCATGATAGAGATTACAGCCATTTAAGAGAGCTATTATATGAGTCCTTTTCATCACTGTTCTCATTCTGTCACGACAAAACTTTTAAATCGTTATGCTTACAATCTTTGGAACCTATGAAGCTATTCATAGCGATCAAGGTTTCCCGTGTATGACGAACACCATACCAACCATCAGCAGCCCAACACAATGTCTTTCACTAACCCCAGAAGTAAATTTTTTACCCTCTCATAAGAAAAAAGAAATGATAATTTTTACCTTATTCTTTCTCTCCCTAGGCAAAAGGCTGGCCTTGAAGTTCTTAGAATAATAGGCTTGTTCCCTGAGCTGGAATGCAATCTCCTTTCAATACAGCATTTAAGATATTTTTTTTTCCTTAAACATTCAGATGATTTTGACAAGCATTAATCTAGCTTTGAACTTGGTTTGAAGTGTTCTGTAATTGATTTCTGTGGGCAAGTACTGAACTTGCCTACAGACAACTTTCCAGAGAAAGGATCGCCCAATACAAACTAAAAAACCCCAGCTTTCTACGATTGCACAGTGTGGTTGTTAGTTAAAGTGAGTTATCTAGATTCACGCTTACATGGATGTCATGGGTGAACTATTGCACTATTTTGAAATTACAATAGAGAATATTTGTATGTGTTCAATTGCGCACAGAAGCTTTGTGTTATAGGTAATGGCCTCTGAGCTGTTGTAAAGCTGGGTAATTATGACACACTTTTTGAATGAATTTTAATTAGTTAATGGCTAAAGGCTCTCAATCACCTGTAAATGACTTATAATGAAGTTTAGAACAAAAGCGTTTTAGTGCCTGCCAGAGTAATTAGTTTGCTTAAAATGAAATATAAGTCCAAAGGCTTTAATATACCCTTTAAAGTCTCCATCAGATGTTCAAGGCTGCTAACCTGTCTCAGTAGCAGTAGTAGGTTGAAATGACCGGAATGTGACAACATTATGTTCAACTATGTCATTTATTAAATACACATAGGCAGGAAAGATGTAATAACATTGGTGAGGTGACTCTTGACATTGTATTTGATGGTAAAAATGTTCAGAACTGAAGAAGCTTCTCGGATGAGAGGTGAAACGTCTTCAAGTAACTTAAAGAAGTCCAGACGCTTTTCTTTGCAAGCTCCTTTGAGTAAAAATGTTCAGTTCCAAAAAGATAATGGCCTGTAATAATACACGAAGAATATCATAAGAATCAAAATTTATAATTTTGCAAACATTGACATTTTTGTCCATCAACAATCACTGAATTTTGCAGTAATTTAGGGTATAAACACACTAAATTACCCTTTAGGGCAGACCTTCCAAAGTGTGGGGGCCGCCCCCTAGGGGGGGCACAGAGCCATTGCAGGGGGGGGCGCGGCCAAACCAACTTCATTCTAAGCCAAAGACTAGAAAATATGGTGAAGCATATCTTCCCTTTGGTTTCACCTGGACAAGTGCTGAGGTAGGTCTCCCCTGCAGAAATGGTCTTCACAGCACGCGCTGGGCTCTCCAAATCACGGACAAACAGTATCCCACATTCTTGATTTTTAGTTCACAAACACTTGTTGTAATGACTAACTACTCCTGACATTTTGGAGATGTTAGCTCTTTATACAGTAAAGTTACAGTGGGATACAAATAACAACAGCCTCATCCTGCCACGATTTGTTCCCCCTGTCTAAATCACGGACAAACAGTATCCCACAGCTGTTTATGTTTTTAAACCTATTTTGCACAGAGAGGCATTTTTTGAAATGGCATGTAAAATAATCACACCGTGACGCCTCTGCCTTTGTAAATGGAGGGACAGTAACTGCGTGTTTATATGTAAGCGTGTAAAACCTGAAGACAGAGACAAAATACTGTTAACCTGACTATCTGCCATTCTGCAATTCCTCTCATGTAAGCAATAACGTGGCGCACAGCTGACGTGAAAAAAGGCACATACCTTTAACGTTGCATGACGAATTCTGCATTCCTCGTCCACACGTAAACGCAAAAAACGAGTTTTAAAAAATCTCAGTTTTCGTTGATTCGAAACGCCGTTTACGTGTGGACGAAACAGCTGCGTTTTCAAAAATACCCGTGTAGGTGCGGACGTAGTGTAAAAGAGTTAGTAGTTTATTCTCTTGCTACTTGCATATTACTTGTATTTGCTTAATTGTTTAGTAAATGTTTGAGGTGTGAAATAAACCGCAATTGAGCAAAATATGGGTGTGTGTGGTTGGAGGATGTGTAAGTGCGTGTGTGTGTGCGCGTGCACGAGGGGGGGCACGAACATTTTTCTGTAAAACAAAGGGGGGCCCAGCGAAAAAAGTTTGGGAACCACTGCTTTAGGGCAATAACACATTTCAGTAGTGTAGGCTTTGTTATTATGATATAGTATTTATCAGATTGTAAGAATAACACTAATATATCCCAGTTCCAGCAAGCATATGTACCAACACCTCCTCGTGCTGTATTGACAACCAGGCCTATTATTAAAGTTGTTCATCTTCCCTCAAGTGTTGCTGGAGTTCCTGCTTTGTGAATTATTTTATCCTCTCCATGCACCTTGGAAGCAGGTGAAGTTGTGCCAGAAAAAGTTTTTGCCGTTGACAACCAGTTACAAATTTCGTTCGACTAACAAAAACCAAAACTAAATATATTTCCTGCAGCAGGGCCATAGCCAGGCTTTAGAAATTGATGAGGTCCAGAATTTTTTCTCTTAATGTATATTTAAGATGTAGTACCTGTGCTCCAGTGACCAGCAGAGACTAGGTCCTAAAGTTGCAATGCAATAAAAAACAGAAATTTGAAAAACTTTTGCAGGAGCAACTGTGTATACAGAAATATGGAGAATGTGGTGCCTGAAGCAATGAAATACAACAAAATAACAAACAGCAAAATAAAGAAAATTTAGAATTATCTTTGTACTTGAAATCAAAACAACACCAGCGAACATTCCTCACAACTCGTACCTCAACCTAACCCCTGAAACACTACCCAGTAAGAGGGACTGTAGGATGTGTTATAACTTCATTGAATTCTCATACAGTCTGTTCAAAGTAAAGGTCATTTAAAGTATCACTTTTACTGTCTTTTTTTATTTTTTTTAATGACTAAGATCCAGACGAATGCTCTTTTGATTATTTAGATGTTGGTAAAATAACGTAGAGTCTTGGGACGAGGAGGGAAAACTAGGAGTGGGAACTAGAAAACATGGCTATTCACAAATTGGTAGAGCAAGAAGACAAATTCCTGGCTTGTAGCTTATCTTCATATTATCAAACCAGCTCTTTTAAGCACGCCAGTACATACTGCACTTTCATACATACAGATGTTGGGCCTTTTACTGGTTTCAGTCGAGCACAGCTGTGTGTTCATGGGTCTTTTCTAGTTTATGAATGCTAGAGGGGTGAGTAACTATAGTTGAATATGGGTATTTGGACCCAAATTTCATTAGATATAGTTTTGGTTTTAATTGTCACAATTATGTACTGTGTGTTGGTATTCCTATGTATAACAGCATAAATTCCAAAAATATATGTCTGGCTGAACTGATTAATCTCTTCCTGGACTGCCTCACCTGAATGCATTACTGTATGTTTTTAACCAGATGGCAGTTTAATATATAAAATAAATAAATAAATAAAAGGATTTTGCTTTCCTGTGGATGGTGAATTGAACAAATATGATATTCTAGAATATAAGTCTGCTTCCATTATTTAACTCCGTCATTACAACCTTCATTCATCATCTCTTGCATCTTTGTCAGTGCTTTGATCTATTACTCTCTTCACTTACGATGCCATTAAGTGTTGTTAAGAGATCAGTTGGACACAAACAAAAAGTCTCTATCTTGAGACTGTTAACAAAGCCTGCAAGTAGATGGGTTCAAAAATGAATATCTGTGTGCAAAGAGGAAATTAGCAACCAAAATAACTGGTTGCCAGCAGTCATGTAAAAATGTGAAAGTATAGTCAGACGCATTAACACAGTACTTACTGTACTCATATTATTTTAGGACACAGGAGGTCTATCGAGAAAGAAATTTTAAAAAAAGAAAGGAACTTAAATTGCACAATTTACATTCATTTGTATGACTCACGTCTTTTGTTACAGAACCAGTTATTTAATATACCAGTGAGATATAAAGGTTTTTATACCAAAGAAGCTGAAAATGTAAGCATATGCTGAGAGGAGACCGAGCGTTCTCTATCGTGGCTCCTAAGCTTTGGAATAATCTTCCTCTTCACATTAGGCATCGACATCAGTGCTGGTTTTTAAATCCAGATTGAAAACGCATTTTTATTCACTATTTTATCGTATTTATTATTCTTATGGTATCTATTATGTTTCTATTGTTCAGCACTTTGGTCAGCCTTGTGTGTTTTTAAAGTGCTATATAAATAAACAATGATGATGATAAGCAACATGTAACCTAAATTGTACTGTACCCTACCCTAACCCTATACCACCATACTCACCTTAATTAATGCTACAGTATTTTATTTAATGATGGTTAATTTTTGGCAGCACGGTGGCACGGTGGTTAGCACTGTTGCCGCACAGCAAGAAGGTCCTGAGTTCAATTCCAACATCAGGCCGGGGTCTTTCTGTGTGGAGTTTGCATGTGTTTGTGTGGGTTCCCTCCGGGTACTCCGGCTTCCTCCCACCGTCCAAAGACATGCTAATCCAAATTGCCACTAGGTGTGAATGTGCGAGTGAATGCGAGTGCGAATGGTTGTCTGTTCCTGTGTGTTGGCCCTGCGACAGACTGGTGACCTGTCCAGGGTGTACCCCGCCTCTCGCCCTATGACAGCTGGGATAGGCTCCAGTGCCCCCCGCGACCCTGGAAAGGAGAAGCGGAAGCGAATGGATGGATGGTTTTTAAATAAAATTAATTATATGGCATTACATCTTCTTGTTTAGCGCTTAAAATAACACTTATACAGCCTATCATCATTTTACATCATCATTTTGCGGTTCTTAAGAAATTAAAATAAAAGTACACTGGGGAAATTTATGAAAGTTTATGATATATTACAGAGATGAACTACTTAAATAGAAATCCAAGCATTTTTTCTGATTTCTGTACAATATTTAAGAGAAATTCTTGGGTGGATTTTAGTGGTTACTTCAAAAGTTACACATTTGAACAAATTTGTCTCGTAAAAGGCTTTTGACATTTCTGTTATTTCTGGTGTCATGACGACGTGCCACTATGGTTCATATCGTCAGAAATGATACAGTTTTGTTTTCATGGCATATTTTGTCTTCCTTCAGTAATTTTCTTTATTCCTTTAAAAAAAAAAGTAACAGCAAAAACAGACAACAGCAAATCGCCCGGGAATATACGTGCACGCGCAGCGCACGTGGCTCGTCACTGTGTGACTTATGGAGGTAGATTATCTGTGTGCTGCGTGCGTGTTTGCATCAGTGACCATGTGATGGATAAGTCTCGTTAAACTTTGATTGTACTGGATGCCTTCCTGGCAGGGACACGATAAGAGTGCAGATGTGCTACTTGTTATTATTATGTGTGATTCTGTGCAGGTATCTGTGTTTGTGTGTGAAAGTAACCCTCGTGTCATGCATTGACTGGATAACAGATGTGTGAACAACACTCACAAACACGCACTTCAAAGGATCTGTGGAAGTTAATGAATCAGTCTGTGTTTGTGTAGCACAGTCTCGTAAAACATTTCTGATTTTTCAATAGAATAAAATAGAATAGAATAGAATAGAGGCTTTATAGGATTTGTGATTTGTTGTCAGATGTAGTATAAAAAACAATATCATAGGCTACGTCCAAGCATTTCTCCTGTGAAAAGCACTGCTTGTCTCCACAGATATTTCAGTTCTTGCTGCTCAGTTTATTTGATGTGCACACTGACAGTATTTGCTGTGCTATGCTAGGGTTTGTTCAGAATTTTCACATCCGTTTTCCGCTTCACACAGATGAGTCTAGGTAAGGGTTGATTGCCTTCTCCATCTGATGCCAGTGAGAGAGTTCATTTCTCTGATATATTATTTCTGCTTTGAACCTCCAGTTTTTTATTCTCTGACCAGGAAAAGTGAGTGCAGAGTACCAAGATCACACTTAATTATCAGCTGTGAGAATTTTTGTTGACATATTTGTCTGATTTATTGGTGTATTGAATGACAATGACATTTATGTGGATGTAAGACTGAAATGAAATGAAATAATTTTGTAAACTAATATTATTGTGAACAACATGAAGGACAACTTCACTTTGTTTGACTTCTTTTTGGTAAATCGCTGAAGATGAAATTTATTCATGTAAATACTGCATTGTACTTAAAAAATATATTGCATGCTGCAGAGAAAATTTAAAAAAATGACAATGTAGAAGTGTTACCCCCCAAAAAGGGTATAAATTGCAACCATGTTTTCATTATTTAAACAGGAGACAAACACAGTTTGAATAACTGCAATAACTGATTACTTTTGAATTGGTAAATGGTAAATGACCTGCATTTGTATAGCGCTTTTCTAGTCCCTAAGGACCCCAAAGCGCTTCACACTACATTCAGTCATTCACACATTCACACACTGGTGATGGCAGCTACATTGTAGCCACAGCCGCCCTGGGGCGCACTGACAGAGGCGAGGCTGCCGGAGGTCAGAGGATTGGATTACATTATGGATTACATTAAATTTGAATTTCAAAACTTACACAACGGTGGCTTTTGGGGGTCAAGTTGTTCACTGTATTAGGAGGAGGGTTGATATCAGTTTGATCTCTGTACATCCAGGAGAGCAGAATGTGGTTGGTGCAGGTGAAGGTGTATGTGGAGGTCAGCCTCTGCCAGAGGAGAGCTGCATCTCTGTGGATCTTAAAAGTTGTCTAATTCATATTGTGTCTTTGTTGCTATCTTGTTAATGCGAGCCATTTGCAAGCCATTGAGGAATTTGTTACTTTTGTTCAGAGTTGCAAGACATGTCTTCACTATGAAGACTCTATAGAGTGCTACATACGTTTAACCAGGGCAAACACTGGCACATTTGAATAATTAGGAGAGTAATTTAAGTAATTTATACATTTTCTTACATTTTCTTGCAGTCCCTCAGAGTTGATGTAAGTCAGGTGGTGTAAGGCAGGTGGGAGTTGTGTAGTCGTGTCAGATTTTTTTTTTTTATTAGTGATTTACTTTGGTGATCAATGCATGTGATTATAATCATTTAATAATGGCCAAACTGTAATTAAAATATAACTTTGCACCATTTTGTTATGACAAAAAAATTGAACTAACAAATTAAGGTTTACTTAATGATTGAAATCTTACTCTGCTAAACATGTCTCACCCTGTGGATGATGCACTGAGGCAATGAGAGAAAGTAACTACAACTGTAAGTAGGGATGAGAATCGAGAATCTATTCCTAGTATTCAAATTGTTAGTCTACTTGCTAGTGGTGTGCAATACTGCAAATTTTGGCATCCATCCGATACTAAATAAATTCAGGGCCTGCACTGCCGATACCAATACTTTTAACTTACAAAGGGAAAAGCAGTGTGTGATGGATTATGAGATGAATCATCATGAAATTGGCAAATTCTGATTTTAACAACCACTAAATCACATTTTTAATTTCCACAATAATTAGTTAACACAACAAAAGACACCCTTCAGCTTTTCAAGTGTTTTGAAGCAGTTGTTTTTTTTGTTGTTTTTTTGCAAAACGGGGGGTGGGGGGTTGTAAATGTAAATATGGTAATTCCTGTTTATAAAGCACTTTGGGTCAACTTCTGTTGTTTAAATATGCTATAGGATATAAATAAAATAGACATGACAGTCAACACAAAAAGATTCAAATATTTTTCATAGTACATGTTAGAATAATTTATTTAAATCAATTCAGTGGGCTTCATGCTGAACTTAGAGGCTAGAAACAAAGTATGGATCCTATCACGATAGTATCGATCCGATACCAATACCAGCGTTGGTATCGATACTATCGATCCTGCTTATGGATTCTTGCACAAGCGCTACAATCAGCTGATTTCAGTTGTCGGAGGAGGAAAACAGTAAGGGATTTTACAGTGTTGAAATGGACATAACTTTTATTTTTATAGCACAAAAGAACGAGGCTGCGACGTGCAGACTGGATCCAGGACAGAAACAACTGCATTATGTTGCTAACACAACTTCAACTCTTTGCAAGCTCCTGCACAGCCAGCATGCTAACGCTAAGTTAGGCAAGAACCCAAAGTCGCGCTAAAGCTGAGTGACAGCCCAGGACCTAGGTCAGGTGAGCTGAGGTGAAGCCAGCTCCCGCTGAACTTCATCAGGTAACAAACGGAGCAGTCAGGCTGCAGCCTCCGCTTCAATCTGTTTTTTTTCATTTGTTTTTTCTATTTCCATCCATCCATCCATCCATCCATCCATTCGCTTCCGCTTATCCTTTTCAGGGTCGCGGGGGGCGCTGGAGCCTATCCCAGCTGTCATAGGGCGAGAGGCGGGGTACACCCTGGACAGGTCGCCAGTCTGTCGCAGGGCTAACACACAGGGACAGACAACCATTCACACTCACATTCATTCGCACATTCACACCTAGTGACAATTTGGATTATCCAATTAACCTATCCCCACAAGCTGCATGTCTTTGGACGGTGGGAGGAAGCCGGAGTACCCGGAGGGAACCCACGCAAACACGGGGAGAACATGCAAACTCCACACAGGAAGACCCCGGCCTGATGTTGGAATTGAACTCAGGACCTTCTTGCTGTGCGGCAACAGTGCTAACCACCGTGCCACCGTGCTGCCTGTTTTTTTCTATTTATATATCTAAATTGTAGAGTAAGGCAATACAATCTTGTTCATGTTTCTAAAGTAGAATCACCTTGGAGATCTCTTTAAAGTCTCTTTGTGCTGGTTTTGTTTTTGCTTTGTGCTCATACCTTAATATGAGAAGGATCATCTGTGTCCTCATAGGTTAGAGATTTGTGTTGGTATGTGGGACTGTAGCTTTCGGTTTATATTCTTAAATGGTAATTATGAAACTTCCTCTTGGGAGTAATTAAGTAATGTACTGCATTACTTTTAAGAAAAGTGTGGGGAAAATATCTCAACATCCACAAATATTTCACCCAACTCATGTAATCTGCAGGGATGTAATGTCTTTGATATGCTGTCTAGAGATGGCGCTGGCTCTCAAAATGTAGCCAATGAGAATGTTACGGCCCTAGCAGGGCCTCCTCCTGAAGGTGCCTGTGTGGGCGTGTCCCACCACCTCTTCTGCCTGAGGTGCCACCTTTCCCTTTTACACAGCTGACTCACATCAGTAATTAAAAGTATTTAAGCCCAGGGAAAGGTGAGCTCTGGGCCAGAGTGCCATTAGTGTGGTTACAGCTAGTTAGCTGCACTCTTTTGACTGACTTTGTGCTTTATTGACTAACATTTGAGTTTTGTTTGTTTATGGTGATAGCGGCTTGTCCGTCTCTTTTAGTTAGTTTTAATAGAAACTTTAATAAAACTCTTTAATTTAACCCTTATGCCTTTTTGTCTCCTTTTTCTGACCCGGACACTTTTTGTTACCTCCCCTTCACCGCCTAGACCCCTCAGGGGAACGTAACAGAGAATGATAAGGAACTGAATCAATAAGTGATATTGATAATGGAAGAGGAATTGCTAAATTCTTATCAATTCCCATCCCTAGCTGTACGTATAATTTCTGACTCACAGTGAATATATCATTAAGAATATGTTTCATGCTGGTGTATTATAGTTCTCCTCAGATGCAGTTCAAATGTAAATATATTACATTGAAATCTTTTATAACCAACTTTTGTTACTTCGGCTACTCACATTATTAATAAGAAATAAATTAAACAAAAAGATTATGTGTGATTACAGGTTAAGATAAGATTTTTTTTTTTTACAGCTAGTTGGTAAATTCACATTGTGTTCATCATTTATGGTGTTTACTTAGTGTATTCCTTTGATGCTTTGCTGTTTGTTAATTTCCTTCTTTTGCCTTGTTCTCACTTCCTGTTAATTTTGATAGTTAACTTTTGCGTCTTACTTTTTTACTTCCCGTTTTTGTTCTTTTCCTGCCTTTCTGGTTGCTATTTCTCATTAGTTTTCCCAGTGTTCTCTCATTTAGTTCCCTGCCTCTGCCTCAGTCTTTTATCTTCTGTTTTTTCACGTTTTCAGTTTTTTGCTTCTTACTTTATTCCTCTTCTGTTTGAACCACATTACTGGATTTTTGTCATTTCCTGAACTGTCAGTTTATTGCAGCTCCAACGATTTTCTCCAACCATTTTTGCCATTTTTGACAATGTCCTGCATTCAGGTCATCACTTTCATAAAAAAATATGTCAACACGTATCTCAGATCCAAGTTTCATAAACATGCGTGATAGAATCTGTCCTATCTGAAAGACAGTGTGACGAAAGGAAGATTTTAAAACTGTTGTTTTTAGCACAAAGCAGAATCCTCACCTTCCCACACACAAAAAGGGGAATAACAAAAACAGTCTGTGCATTACTGAAAATTATTGCCTGTCTTGTGATGGGATCAAATTTGAACTACATATGACAGAAAGTTTTATGAGTATATCTTGGAGCGCTGTGTGCTACCATTGTGTCTAAATCTATATAAAAATATTCCAAAGCATTTAAGACCACTCATGTGGTAGTTCCAGCTGCAACAGGTGTCCCAGAACGTTTTACTACAATAACAGCCCAAATCCCCTGAACAACAAACCCACTACACTATTATGGCCGGTAAAAAATCTGCTTAGGCCTGCCACTGGAGAAAACACACAAAAACTAATCAGGAAATATTATACAGCTCATAAAATAGTTAATTTTACTGGATACATTGATGGCTTTTTGTACCACAGCCCACGCCTTGGCACAAAGCTTTCATTAAATATCCTTTTGAATAGTTACACAATTTTCTTCCCTTTTCAATAAAGCACATCAGAAGGGAAATGGCCTGTTAAAGTGTGACAAAGAGCACATAATGATAAAAAATAGAAGAAAACTAAATGGAATAAAAGTGCTGAGCAGTAAGAAGTGCTAAGGAGAGTTTTTCTGAGCACAGGGGACATCTGCAGGGATAAAAAAACAATAGAGTTTATTTGGAGAAGGAAAGCAACAGCGAGACACCCAAATGGGAGAAAGGGTAATGGATAAAATGTTGTATTGCATCAGTGTGGCGTCACCTATAGTAAAAACAGCGCAGTGAGATTCATTGAGATTCTTTTAAATGACAGGTTGCCCAAAGCTACCCTTAGATATTTGTTTGAAATCTAGATAGACCTGTTTGGTATGCTAGTTAAGCAAGTAGCTTGCTAAACCCACAAGCAAGCAGTTAAAAAATTACCTTGTTTTTTTTGTTTGTTTGTTTGTTTTCTATCTTTTTTTTTTGTCAAGCCCTCTGTAACTGTGAGAGAATTATTGAATCAAAGAACAGAATGAATTTCTGTCTCACTTTCACTTAAGGAAATGATAAACCATACAATATGCAGAACTTATTGTTAAGTTAGACTCAATATTATTGTTTTAGATGCTTAAAATTAATTAAAATTAATTAATTAATTAAACAAATTAAACAAATTAATAATTTGATATTTAATTTATCATCCAAATACATATAACGTCTTTTGTCTTCCTGACACATGTTTTCTCTGTGTGGTAATCTTGTAGTTAGTCATGCTTACAAGTTCCTTTATATTTAAAAGAAACGTATGAGTCATGAACTCTTTACTGTAATCCATAAGCTTGATATTGCTAATCATGTCTGATCTTATCTATTAGGTGACTCATGCCAAGATAGATAAACAGCATAATTAGCCCACTCTGCAGCCGTTTGCTTTAACCAAACTTCAAACAGCAAGTACAACAGTACAAAAATGCAGTAGAATATCGGGCATGAACATTGTAAACATGTACTTCCCGACTCAGTTGTTTCCACTTAACCGATCAAGTCAGATCAATCCACAAACAGCAGCAATGTAAACAGGAGACAGAGAAAGGAAACGCCAAATCTGTGGCACACATGGGTTTACAGATAGCCTCTATGATCATGAACTCAAATGGACTAGAAAAGTAGAATGTTCTGGTGTCGATAAATGTGCTTGCCCAATCATGCGGATAAACACAACGCCCTAGCCTAACCCTGAACAGGTTGCTGGAAGTCCAGAAAACCTTTGGCATATAATGCCACAAATTTAAATGTGAACTATAATAGCTACTTTTTATTAGCGTTATCATGCCTTGATACAGGGTCTACAGCAATTTAAACATGTTTTTGACATATCAAACCAGCAAGTAGTGTTAAAGCGATTGTTTGAATATAAAGGTATTTCTCAGGGTGTAAGTGCTCAATAGTTCCAACAATCCACCAGTGCTATGTCAAATGGCAGTTTTGGCAGCATTGTTTCATTTAAAGTGGAAAAGAGAGGACAGGCAGTTTTGAGATCATTTTAACCAGGCATTGGGCAAATTACACTGGGCCCTGCACTGACATACACACACATGCATGAGCACACTGTAGGAGACAGTTCCATCTACACTTTCTTCCAACTCGTTTCAACTTTGTAACAAGAAAAGATTCAGCTTGCCCTGTTCTGTGGCTCAGTTACAAATAACCCAACCACACAACCAACACATGCCACGCGTGCACGCGGTGTTCTGCACTCGTGTTGAATCTTGAACCTGAACTTAAATCTTCAGCTTCTTTACCTTTAAAACCAAAAAGCAACTTTTTGCATTGTACTTGAAAAAAAAATGTAATAATACAAGTAAACAAAAGTGAACAAAGACATGCATAAAGGGAAAATTTTTACATAATTGCACATACTCAAATATACTTTAAACACCTTTGTTTAAAGGTGTTTAAACAACCTGTGTAATCACTAGCACCTTATACAATCTGTATTTTTACTCACAGTTGATTTTCTCGCTGATCTCATTACAAAGGTCAATGATATCACAACATGAGTCTTTTTTTGAACAGGTCTCCACAATTGGAGACATTATCATTAGCGCATCTATATTCACATCTATTTTCTCAAAATATGGTCACTAGTTTTTGAAAAAGGACCCAAATACCAATATAAATAATTAAGACAAAACATAAGACGATATGAGTTCAGCTATAAGATACAACATAACTTAAAATGGGTGAAGACAGGAGATAAAGGTAACTGGTTTATATGCCAGTTACCTTTGCAGCACCACTCCTCTGTTCGGCTAGTAAAGTCAGTGTTGTGCAAAAAATGATTGCTCGTATTTAAATTGCTATATATATGTTTTTGTGTCTATAATATGTGAAACGTGTGAAATGTATCCCTCATGAATGATATCAAGTCATCTTGAGCCACAATCAACATTCCTGTAACAAGGTAGAAGCCGGACTTATCCAGTTAAAAAAACAAAAAACCTCGTTGACATTAAAAATATTTTTTTGGCCTAAGAGGACAGCAGAAATTGCAACAAATATAACAATAGTTGTGTAAACATATTTTAAGTGCACAAAAAGGACCGGATTGGTTATAATGTAAGTACAATAACACAGAGTTATGAAGATACTTGAAAAACAGGTAATTTTAATTTTATATATAACCCCTTTGTAGGAAAAATATTACACATAAGAAACACACCAGTGTGTATATAATCCTTAATTTATTATAAATTATATATAATTATATCCTTAATTTAAATCAATAAGTCGAAAAGTTTGCAAGAGATTCACTTTTTCAATTTAATTCAAATCATTTTTGTTTATATTGCACCAAATCCCAACAACAGTTGTGTTGTGCATTGGAAAGAGTTCCTGGTTTAAACTTGCTGTGATAGCCAGTCATTTGACTTGAGTTTAATATGGCCTAAAAGTACAGTTTAGCATAGATAGTGGCAGAAATAGACCAGGTCAGTAAATGACTTGGATGTTGCGCCTAGAACCCAGTTTTCAGTATTGAAGCTTTGTTCAGTAGAGGTTCTTTTAACTTGAAATTTGACCAAATTCTCTATGAAGTTACTGTGGCTGACCTCCTGCCCTATTCATCTGCTCCGTGGAGCTTAATGTGGCTTCTGCAGTATGTTGCATTTGATTAAATTAAGTATTTTCTTGAGTGTTTGCAGTCACATCTACCGACCTACGTAAATAATAAGATACCATCGTATCTTTTGGACTCTGACCACTAGGTAAAGAGGATGAAATGTGTGCTGACCACACCGATAAAGAGATCAGCTCACTGCTTGAGTTTTTCATAAATTATATATATGTCCTGTGTCTGATTTGGTTGCAGAAAAATAATCAGAAAGAACATCTATAATCCCGTTTTTGATATCTCAAAAAAGACATGAGGTTATCATCAAACAGAGCAAGAATAACAAGCTCACTCATAATTACTGAGGGAGTTTGATCAATCTGATCTGATGAAGCATCTTGAGGAAATTATCATGTTTACCACATGGTAATTACCAAGTGGCTGTTTTGATGCTTATGTAAATTAATTTATTAAAAACTGATTAACAAAACTGATTGAACAAGTAGACTCCAGCTTACATCCTTTAATCATATCCTTGATGAACTCTGAATCATTACATAACATTGCAGCTTCAGAGGACTCGGATAATGAAACTCCCATCAGTGCACCAACTTGTACTCTTTCAGTGAGCGAGCTGTGGCATTTAAGGAGTTATTTAAAAACTGCGGAAAAGTAACTGACATGCAAAAACTTATTTCGATATTAGAAGCAATAAGAAGCATATTAAAGCCTTTCTCTGGCATAGCTCACCCACACGTTTTATCCCTAAAGATGCCACATTGGGCTTCCTTGTAAGACTGTGTGGGTACATAAAGGCCTTGTCCCCATGTATGGACTTTATCCTTTCATCCACAGAAATATTTCAGTTTTATTTTACTGAAAAGATACATTTTTAAAAGAAAAAACCTCACAGGGTTAAGACGCAGTATTCAGAAATTCTGAATTACAGTATTTGCACATAGAGACTCAAAGGAGATACCCACATTTCTTATCTGACAAGGTCTTATCAGTCACTGAATATCCTTTCTCACTCGGCTGAGCAACCAGTCACAATGTACATGTGATTTTATGTCAGCATGGACTTGGACAAAACACCGTTTTGTAATAAAATGCATTAGTGTGATGGTGACCACATATTAATACCCTTCTCCTTGTGTTTTATTCCTTTTTCTTTACCATTTTCATTAGGTCTGGTAATTCAGAGACATTATTTGAAAATTCGGTAGAGCTCCAGCCACCTTCCACTTAATCAGCTCCCTGTTTACCCATAAAACACCTGTGTGCGAGTGCAGGTTCCTCACAAAATATGAAGCTTATTGAATCATTTGTCATGAAACGGAGAGGGAAAGGACCATCTTCTTGATTTAATGTTTCAGGCTTGGTTTGTTGCATTTCATTACAAATTATTAGTACGGTTATTCCTTTATTTAATACGATTGCCATTTTAATTTACAAAGCTTCTTTCAACCTTAGTGGGTGGGAGTTGTTCATGTTTCGGAGGTAGAAGATAATCGTTTTTTAAAACCAAAATTATGGTTTGGGGGTTATTAAAGTCAAGGCAATTGGAAAAATGAAAGTTTTTTGGGGGGAAAAGATTGAAACCACCTTGTTATAATGGCTATTTGGATATTTGCTGTGTTGTCATGAGTCAGATGTACTTTCGGTGGCTAATATAAACATAAACTGCTGCTAATGGGTGCTTGAATACTTGCTTTTGATGTTGTTTCTCCCTGACTTTAAGTAGACCTTTTATGCTATTTCGACTTGTTTTTCCTTTTCTTTTTGATGGAGCTGAGAGTTGTTTGTGTGTGTGGGAGTGTGTCAGTAATTTTAGGATTAGAATCCAATCTGTTTCTTTCCACAAGCCCCGTGGCTGATGGGAGGTCCCTGTTGCTGAGCTAAATACAATGATTGTTCGAGAAGATAAAATGACATGCTGTCTGAACCTCCCACTGATAATGTCCTAAAAACACCCTCTCTGCCTATCATTAAGTCCCCTTCCCAGAGATTAACGGGGGTAAAACAGATGATTGATGCAATCCTGTGCTAAATGTTAAACACACATTATATTCTTTGTAGCGTGCTCTCTGAAAGTGACCGGTGTTATTCATGTGAAAGCGATTGTGAGTGAATGCTGTACCCAAATATCCGACTGGTTGCATATTCATCATATTCATCGAGTGAGTAGAGATTCAGTTTTGGGATTGGGAGCTTTTGGTTAAAAATGTGGAAATATAAACCATCTCAGCTTCTCGGGCTGACAGGCCTCTCGCTCACAGCGGTGATCATCACGCTTGAGTTCAGCTCGCTGTTACTAACTACTTTTCATACCCCTTAAGCTGATTTTTGTTTCTTAAAAAAAGGCCTAGCACAAAAATCTATGGGCAGTTTCCCACTGCTCTGAGGCGACATCTTGCTTTCCTGGCACAGGAAGAGCAAGAGTCTCTCTCTGTGTCTCTCTCAGCTGTGTTCATTTAGAGAGCAAGCAGCGAGGCTTCAGAGAGACGGAGAAGAAGTAAGAAACGCTCTGTTGCTTCAAACTTTTCTGGGTGAACATTATACATGTAAATGCACCACCACTGTCTTAATGTGTGGTGATTTTTGTCGCTGTTTTCAAAATGCGAGTCGTGCTTGCTGAGTGAAATTTCAGTGATTTTCTTTTGATTACCGCCGAAGCAACCGAAGCCCAAAAGACTGCAGTCGGGGCAGCCCCAGGGACGATAAGATTATGCTTTAAAAGTATGTGTGGAAGTTGTAGTTAGAGTCTTACTCTATCCATCTAATCAGTATCAT